>NW_024734215.1:0-30061 GCF_018991925.1 Homarus americanus | reverse complement strand
CCTTCCTCTAAGATGTGTATTTTATAAGCCATCAGTCAGAATATGATCGAACGTGTCCGGAGAGATACATCACTAGTGTTTTAATTCGTCTTGGGCACGTCTGGTGGGGGTAACTTGGTACCTCTCTGTCAACTCTTGGGTTATGTCTCTGTAACTCTCACTTACTTTTTTAATCTATGTTTATGTTGAGTATTGAATGTTTTTGTTTTGTTTTATGTTAACTGTGTTGGTTTATGGTTATATTTGTTGGTGTGTTTGTCAGTCGAGAATGTTTGTGTATTTTTTGTTGTTGTGTTTCAGTAATCCTTCCACAGATATTTCCTCCCCAGCCACCCCCCTTACCCTTATCTAACTCTAACTTTAACCTAACCTCCCCAGGTAGTGTTAAAGTGTTTAATCCATCGGGTGAAAAGTTGGGTTGCCTAATTTTAGTCGAGAAGTCAAGTCTGTCAGAAACTGTTTATTACATTGTGGTGTGAGGGGCAGCACGAGACGCCACAAGCTTTCATGAAGGTCATGTATTCACACAGGTGAGGCCCGGTGCTGGAAGCTGTTGTATCGAAGGTCAGAGACAACACAACACTCACCATCCTCTACACTGTAACACACTTTGAGTAACACCTGATGAACCAATTGTCCAGGTAGTCCTTGGTTAGACCTCGGTGTTGTTCCGATTACCAGGTACTGGATAATATATCTTGTCAAGGTTTCTTCACCTATTGGGTCCAGGTGTCTCTGCACAGTGAAAGAATCTCTGGAAAGTTCACAGTCCATAAGATGTATTATTACTAGGTTGAATTTGAATAATTAATTAAGGTGAGCTGGAAGGATAACTACTGACTTAGTTCATAAGGAATCACTTAAGCAATGAGTCATCTTGAGACCAAATTCTATTGATTAAAATTTCCATAAATATTATAGTTATTAAGAATTAATTTTAAAATTAATTTGTTTTATCGTAGTTTATATATTGATTATAATTAAGAGGAATAAGTTCTCTGACGTGCTCTACCATGAAACAAAAATTACAATATTTTCAGACTAAAAGCTCTTTGTGCTCCGACCTTCAGTATAGTATTGTAAACACTTCATTGACAGTGGTGGGTGTCATTACATCAAAACACTATCACTACGTTACATAGATAATCTGTTTGTCTGTCTGTCTATGTCTGGTTTATATATAAGAGAAAGAGGGAGAGTAGTGAAAATCTTATGAGTAAGAAAATAGTAGTTCTTTTCGGTTTTTATAATAATGTCGACTTTCCTCCCTCGCTGATAAAGTGCTTGTCAATATTGAGGTCGCTGTGCCAGGAGCTAACCCACTGGTGCCATAACTTGTGTCACCACCACCAGTTGTGATGCGGCAGTAGAGGGAAGAGTCTGTGTGTTGTGAAAGTGTGTTATTAATCTAAGATGACCTTCCTCACTTGGCCCTCGTCCCAATAAGTCCCAACTTGGACTCCCTGACCTGTGCATTCAAGGGCGTTAAGTCCTGAAGGACCTGGGTACGTCGGCAAGTTACATATAGTGACGGGATTAGTGTGTGGGAGGAGGGACTAATCCTCTCGGAGGTATAACTCTGATGCTTAGAGGAGGATTAACACGGGGAAAACATTACAAACAAAGGAACGATGGACTATTTCAGTAAACTGTTGACCTTCTCGGGTGATTATTCACAAATTACTCCTAACCTGCCTGGTGAGGTTCGTCATTAGTAGTCACAGAGACGAGGAACCACAACCACTTTTACAACTTTCTGACTCACCAATAGATTTTTCCATTAATAAGAGTTGTTAATAGTATGTCACTTACTTTGAGCATCGATACAAAAGTCCCTGTGACATAATCTCAATATAGTTCCTTCATGTCATAAGTAGAAACAGGTGTACAGGATTCTGATCATCGTATATTTAGATGACACAAATTAAACACGTAAACACCGCCATACAGAAAAAAAAAATTATCTGATATGTTTAGAGAATCTTTTAAAGTGTAAATAATCAATCATTCTGGTGTGGCTGGACTACACCTAGGTACTCTCTTCTTAAGTTTTCCTTCTCTACGTTTCAGGTTTTTTCTCCACACTATTATCACTGGTTTACTTCCGCCACTCGCCATAAAATCTTAGCGTTTATAGTTTTATCATCACACTACCCCCCCACCCCCGACCGACGCTGTAATGGCTGCACCAGACAAGCTTACAAGTTGTTGCAAAAATAGAATTTCAACAAAACTTTGCTGCAGCTTCAAGTCCTCTGAGATACCAATTTAATTACCTCCAGTCGATTTTCATCTAACTTCTTCCGAATAATTTCCCAGGGCATGGCGCTTCTTTTATTATTTTTATATATGTTTTATTACAACTGGGTGGATGTTCGACAGGTGGTGAGGCAGATGGTGCAGGTGGTGGTGATAACGCGGCCTAGGGTGTGCTTGCGAAACTGGTGCCAAGTATGACGGCACCAGCTGACGGCTACAACCCATGCCATGACTCCACACCAAGACGCCCACACCATGACCTGACTTTGATCTCATGACCTGCCATTTTCCCCATGACCTGCTGCCACCTGCTTGACCATGATCCCAAGACTCTGTGCCATCTGCACCCTGCCTTGACCTGCTGCCATGACCTGACCTTGACTGTCCTGCTGATCTGCTGCCATTCTGCTGACCATGACCTGCCCAGACTTCATGACCCACGACTTCATGACCATGACTTGCTGCACCAAGACTGCTGCCACCTGCTTGATCTGCTGCCACGTGTTGACTTGCCACTTGACGACTTGCTATGCACGACCATACTTGCCATAATATGACTTGCTGACTAAAAATCTAAGACTTTGCTACTTATGACTTATCTGCATGTAATGTACTATGACTTCATCTGCTTGGTGATTATGACGTTTTGCAACCATGACCCCATGACCCTGCAACCCACTGACTCAAGGCCACCCCACTGACCTGCCCACCCTGCTGACCTGCCAACCCTGCCAGTTTTTCCGCCCTGACCCTGCCAGCCCAAGATCCATGCCCTGATTCTGACCCACCCTGCTGATCTGCTGTCTGCTGCTGTGCCAAGCCACCCTGTGCTGCTGTTTTTTTGACCTGATCTGCCATGCCAATTTTTGATCTGCCAACCCATGACTTATTCACCCATGACCTGCACCCTGCTGACTTACCAAGATCTGCCAATGTGCCACCCATGACCTGCCATGACATGCCACTATGACTTGCCATGACTACTTATGCACCGTACTATGACGCTGCTATGACGGTGCTACGGTGACGGTGACGTACGACGACGGTGCTTTTAAGTGATTTGTATGTATATTTATGGTGATGTATGATGGATTATTTGGTGTATGGTGATTTCATGTATGGTGATTTGGTATGATTGATGGTGTATAGTGATGGTCAAGATGCATGGTTTATGTATTTTATGATTAATCGTATGATGACGGCTATGATTGGTAAGTGTCAAGTATGATTTTTGTTATGGTGAAGTATTTATGGTGATGGTGGTGTATGGTGATGATGATGACGTATGGTGGTGATGTATGATGATGGTGGTGTATGGTGATGGTGATGAATGGTGTATCAGTGAAACCATGCGTCAATAAGTCTTCTATTTCCACCAATAACTTCAAATTTCCTTTCTATTCTTTCATTGTTTTAGTTAATAATTTCTCAGGTGTCAAACTCTTGTTAATCAAATGTTGTTTATTTCAGAAAGTTCACCTGTCTGCTCTGTCTTTCTCAGGTGAGGGCAGATAAGAGCGTTACCTGCTGAGGGATGCAGGGATAATAATACTCAACTGAGTGTATGTGTGTGTAAAGGTTTATTGGGGGGGAGGAGGGGAGAGGTATGATCAGCGGTGTGTGTGTGTTGTGGGTGGTGGACCTCCTGCCTTGGGCTCTATAGGGGGGCGGTCCTGCCACCCACTACCACCCACTACTATCGCTGCTACTACTACCACCACTACCATCACTACCACCACCATTACTACTACTACTACTACTACTACCTCCACCACTACCACTACTACCACCACTACTACCACCTGTGAAGCAGTAACATGACAGTTTGTATTGGTCCTGTAGGTAACTTATCTTAACACAAGAGGAATTCTACTGTGAACCTATACAATAAACATTCACTTCTCTAAACTCTTAATATCTATAAACCATGGTGGGTGGGTGGCCCATGTTGGTGGATAACCCCGAACCCTAGACTCCGGGGAGGGGAAGGGAGGGGAGGGGGGGGGGCAACACCTTCTCAACATAATATATTTCCCCGACCACCAGAGGATCAATGAAATATAACTCATCTATATCCTGTACCATAGACCACAACACCAGGTACACTTATATCCTGTACCATAGACCACAACACCAGGTACATTTATATCCTGTACCATAGATCACAACACCAGGTACATTTATATCCTGTACCATAGACCACAACACCAGGTACATTTATATCCTGTACCATAGATCACAACACCAGGTACATTTATATACTGTACCATAGACCACAACACCAGGTACATTTATATCCTGTACCATAGATCACAACACCAGGTACACTTATATACTGTACCATAGCTCACAACATCATCACTTGTAAACATCAGCAGCAACCCGTAGACTGTTTCAAATAATGATCTAAGTTATTATATGCATTATCTATGTCTTAATGGCCAGCAGAAACATAAATAAGAGACTACAAGTTGTGGCCAGGTGGAAACAACACAACTTTAACAGTGACTAAAATTCAGATGATGTCCTAACAGAGGCAAGTTGATCTACACAAGACACAAGAGACTAACAACCTTCTACCTGTTTTTATTACGAATTAATTATTAACTTCTACACAATGTCTATATTTTATTCATATCAATATAACATGGAAATATTATCACTTGTTTAACCTGAAACACCTGTCAACACCTTATACCTGTGTTTATAGAAGGTGTGTTGGTTCCTCTGAATAATTTATTTACCATAACAGCAATGGTTCTAATTACACTATATATTATTAACTCTAGACAAAAAATTAGTTATTCAGTCAAGAAGAGTTATATATATATATATATATATATATATATATATATATATATATATATATATATATATATATATATATATATATATATATATATATATATATATATATATATATATATATACCACAAGAAAACACGGAACTTCGTGTTTCTTCTTTCCTTTATTATATCACACTTACCTACAGTGATTTACTATATATATATATATATATATATATATATATATATATATATATATATATATATATATATATATATATATATATATATATATATATATATATATATATAAGTGATCAGGTTACGATGATAATATTTCCTGTTACTTCACAAACTAGTGTGTAGAACTTTGTGATGTGACTCCATGTGGCTCCCTGTGTAGTCCTCTGAGCTGTTTTGACTCACTACGTACAAGAGAGGAGTCTAACTTAGCCTTCTACAGCACGACGGTGAGTGGTCGAGTGTCCTGTAGGCTACATGACCACGACTGCAACACACATATGGCACTGGCATTCAGTAACACACTGGGTCCTCATGTGTGGCACTGACACCACAACACTACACAAGAAATCAGTTTAATACATTGTGAAAACGGATCACCTGAAAGTTAGGCCAGGTTAGGTTAGGTTAGTGTTACGGTGTTTAACAATCAGATGGAGTATGCTGGGGTGTGTGATCTTCAGGTGATCCAGGCAGGTAGTAAACTATCTTACTGATTTATGGTGTTTGTTATTAGTGACGTCAGAGTTACTCATGGGTTCCGTTATAACACAGACCTGAGTCAGTGGTACTTAATGGGTTTGCTCTCACCATCACACTGTCTCACACTCGGGAATGTGAGAGAGTGTGTTGCCTCGACTCTCACTGTCTCTTTGTCACGACAGTTGAAAAACCTTCATTTAACAAAGTCTCTTGCTCTTACACTCCAAATTTTCACGTTTTTCATTATACTTCATCTCCATCAAGGATTTTCCTTTCTTAAGTAAATATTTAAGATTCAGACGCTGAGTCAGTATACTAACGCTCCTCAAACACTCTGTACAGGTGTGAGGAACACCTGCACCAGATGCTCAAACATGTGTTCTATTGTTTCTATTGATCTAACACTATTGCTCAGACATGTGTGATGCAGGTGTTGTTAACTTCTATTGGTGGAGCATCCGCGGGCACAGCCTTCCAGCATGGAGGGAGTCGCGGTGCACGGATGGCCAGCCACTGTACACAACACGACTTGAAGAGCTCACTGAAAGTGTCTCTGAACTGTTTGCTCATGGCGCAGTACAACAGGAAGTTTATGGCGCTGTTAAAGAGCACCAACATGTCCATGATCTCCCCGAGCTTCTGGTAGCAAGGGAAGAACCCAGAGTCCGGGATGACAGTCAGAAAGCCAAGGATGCCCTGTGGTACCTCAGAGGCGAGAAACAACACAAGAATAGCCAGTAGCATTATTGTGACCCTGTCAGCTTGTCGCTCGGCGTCAGCGGCGCGGCCTGATGAATTCCTTTTCATGAGCTGGGCACGTCGCCGGCCTGCCCGTAATAGTTCCTGGATGAGAGCAAAAGAGAGGCCGGTAAGAGCGCTACACGGCAACAACTTGAGCATGACAGCATAGATCCAGAAATTAATGCTCTTAAGGAACCCACCGTGAGCCAGCGCTAAGTGACTGAAGCCGACAATATATAGTGTTTGTCCCTCGTGTTCCGCCTGGCTGATTGTAAAGTTGAGGTAACTGGGGATGTTGCAGATGACGGAGCAGAAGAAGGCGGCCACGATCACTGTGTGTGTACGCTGCATGGAGCACCACGTAGTGTTGTTCTGGGGGAAGGCGATGGCGATGTAGCGCCAGACGGCCAGCGTGACGGTGAGCCAGATGGAGATGGTGTGGAATACGTGAGTGAAGTGAGCGTGGAAGAGGACGAAGACGGCCCAGCCCCAAGAGTACTGTGAGGCCAGCGAGCGGCCCTGCCACACGTACTGGTGCATGGTGTAGGGGATGTACTCCACCATCACCAGCAGGTCCGTCACTGCCAGACCTGTCAAGATGGCGTTGGTGGGCGACACCATCGACCTCCTGGTGAGCACCACCATGTTGATCACGTTAGCCACGGAGCCGAAGACGCACACCACCAGTGACATACAGCCGTGCACTGCCTGGTAACTGTGCCGGAAGTCATCCCACTCCTCCGTGCTGCAGTACTCGTCCTGGCCAGAGGGAAAACCGGGTTAGTTGTCTTACTAGCGAGGTAAACAGTGACGTTGGGTTAGATCAGGATGTGTTTGGTTAGGTTAAGTTAGGTTAGATTAGGTTAAGTCAAGTAAGGTTAGCTTTAGGACGATTAACCATAAAATAATATAACCCGGGTGTCTAATTTTCAGGTGATCTAATTGTTTTTGTTTTTAGTTTAAACGACAAGGGAGGAACCTAAACCACTGGAACACACACACACACACACACACACACACACACACACACACACACACACACACACACACACACACACACACACACACACACACACACACACACACACACACTACATTAAGTCGCTTACACTCCATTACAACCATAATCTCAAGAAGCCAAGTGCATTACGCCCAACTGGTCTCCTCAGCCAAATTCCAATACCAATATAACATTCCCATCCCGAGGAAGTAATTACCTCTATCCTATCTTATCTAAGGTCGCCATAAGATGTGCTTTACTTGGCGCCTCTAAGATTTGTTGAGGATCACCTGAAGATTAGTTTACCTGGCGAATTTTCACCTTATACCACATTAACGCTAACCTAACCATTTTACACCACGTCTATGGGGTATATTGTGTTTCAGTCATTTTACACCGTCTATATATCATCATTTACACCGTCTATATATCACCATTTATACCGTCTATATATCACCACTTACACCGTCTATATATCACCATTTACACCGTCTATATATCACCATTTACACCGTCTATATATCACCATTTACACCGTCTATATATCACCACTTACACCGTCTATATATCACCATTTACACCGTCTATATATCACCATTTGTACCGTCTATATATCATCATTTATACCGTCTATATATCACCATTTACACCGTCTATATATCACCATTTACACCGTCTATATATCACCATTTACACCGTCTATATATCACCACTTACACCGTCTATATATCACCATTTACACCGTCTATATATCACCATTTATACCGTCTATATATCACCATTTACACCGTCTATATATCACCACTTACACCGTCTATATATCACCATTTACACCGTCTATATATCACCACTTACACCGTCTATATATCACCATTTACACCGTCTATAAATCACCACTTACACCGTCTATATATCACCATTTACACCGTCTATATATCACCACTTACACCGTCTATATATCACCATTTACACCGTCTATATATCACCATTTATACCGTCTATATATCACCATTTATACCGTCTATATATCACCATTTATACCGTCTATATATCACCATTTTACTCACAGCAGTTGACGAGTTGAAGGAGTCTTGTGTGGTGGTGTTGGCGGTGACATTGTGGTAGTCCCAATCGTAGTCCAAGTCGGCGGTGGCGGTAAGGTTAGCGAGTAGAGGGATGATGATGGTCAGTGGTCCCGCTGTGTGAGGAGGTGCGCCAGCTGCCTCCATCACCTTCTCCATCCTGGGGACAACTGACTCGCTAAAGTTAACACTAAACATATATTCAGGATTTGAACACTACACATCGTATATTCCTGTGTATTATTTTCATCTCTTCGTTAACTCGTTTAGTTTCTCTAATTAGGATAGTTTATTAACTAACACTTTTACCCAATATATACGTACGAGTTATTTACGTTTCATGAATTTTTCGAAGTTGCTCGACTGGATAAAGTATTTCTACGTTCAGGGACACAGATCGTCTTTATACTGATCTGAAAAGTACCAGTTGTGTGTATGAGTGGACAGTGTGGGAGTACTGTCAGCTGTCTCTGGTGTGTGTTAGGTTGATGGTACACACGATCTTCAGGCCAATGTTGTTATGTTTCGAGGCTCATCCTGAAAGAGACAGAGGCAAAGTTACTATACATGGGGGGAGGGTTGAAGGGAGGTGGGGGGGGGGAACTGATGAGGGGTAAGGGTGCGTGAATTGTCAGACCACACTGGAATATAATTATCTCCCTCACCCCACTTCTCTCTGTCTGTCTGTCTGTCTGTTTGTCTGTCTGTCTAATCTAACAAAAATTAACTACTATCACCAAGAGTAGATGTACTTAACCTACTCACTCAGTTGTATAGAACTGAATATTGTGTAGTTAACTGTGAGGTAATTCAATTAAAACAAACTACCTTCACTGTACCGACTTGTTTCCTCTCTGTCATAAACGAAACACCTCTTGTTGTAGTTGTTGTTGTTGTTGTTGTTGTTGTTGTTTTTGTTGTTGTTGTAGTTGTTGTTGTTGTTGTTGTTGTTGTTGTTGTTGTTGTTGTTGTTGTAGTTGTTGTTGTTGTTGTTGTTGTTGTTGTTGTTGTTGTTGTAGTTGTTGCTGTTGTTGCTGTTGTTGTTGTTTTTGTAGCTGTTGTTGTCGTTGTTGTTGTAGTTGTTGTTGTTGTTGTTGTTATTGTAATTGTTGTTGTTGTTGTAGTTGTAGTTGTTGTTGTTGTTGCTGTAGTAGTTATTGTTGTAGTTGTTGTTGTTGTTGTTTTTGTAGCTGTTGTTGTTGTTGTTGTTGTTGTTGTTGTTGTTGTTGTTGTTGTTGTTGTTGTTGTTGTTGTTGTTGTTGTTGTTGTTGTTGTTGTTGTTGTTGTTGTTGTTGTTGTTGTTGTTGTTGTTGTTGTTGTTGTTGTTGTTGTTGTTGTTGTTGTTGTTGTTGTTGTTGTTGTTGTTGTTGTTGTTGTTATTTATTTATTTATTTATTTGTAGTTATTTATTTGTTGTTGCTGTAGTATTATTATTGTAGTTATTGTTTTGTTATATTGCTATTATTTACGTTATTTATTTGTAATTATTGTTGTAGTTGTTGTTATTGTAATTTTATTTGTTGTTATTTGTTGCAGTTATTTGTTATTTATTTATGTTGTTGTAGTTGTTGTTGTTGTTGTTGTTATTTGTTGTTGTTGTTGTTGTTGTAGTAGTTGTTGTTATTTGTTATTTGTTATTTGTTGTTGTTGTTATTGTTGTTGTAGTTGTTGTTATTTATTTTTATTGTTATTTATTTATTTGTTATTAGTTATTTGCTATTTTTATTGTTGTTTTGTAGCTTTTGTTGTCGTTATTTTTGTAGTTTTGTATTGTTATTTATTATTTATTTGTAGTTATAGTTTTTATTTATTTGCTGTAGTAATTATTATTTGTAGTTATTGTTATTTATTTATTCTGTAGTAGTTATTATTTGTAATTATTTATTTATTTATTTGTAGTTATTTATTTATTTATTGTTATTGTTATTTATTGTGTAATTATTTATTTATTTATTTGTTATTTGCAATTGTTGTATTTATTTATTTATTATTATTGTTGTTGTTGTAATTGTTGTTGTTGTTATTTGTTATTGTAATTATTGTTGTTGTTGCAGTTGTTGTATTTGTTGTTGTTTATTGTTATTTATTTGTTGTAGTATTGTTGTTGTTGTTGTTGTGTTACGTTAGCTCTATATCAGTAGTTCTTAACTTTTACTACCGCCCCTAAGAACTGGTCCTTCCCTCCACGCCCCCCTAGGAACTGGTCCTTCCCTCCCCCCCCCTAGGAACTGGTCCTTCCTCCCGCCCCCTGAACTGGTCTTCCTCCCGCCCCTAAGAACTGGTCCTTCCTCACGCCCCCCAGGAACTGGTCCTTCCTCCGCCCCCCCTAAGAACTGGTCCTTCCCTCCACCCCCCTAAGACTGGTCCTTCCTCCCCCCCCTAGAACTGGTCCTTCCTCCACCCCCAGAACTGGTCCTCCTCCACCCCCCAGGAACTGGTCCTTCCTCCCGCCCCAAGCTCCTCCCCCCCCAGACTGGTCCTTCCTCCACGCCCCCCTGAACTGGTCCTTCCCTCCCTTACCCCCAGGACTGGTCCTTCCTCCCCCCCCATGGTCCCTCACCCCCCACTGGTCCTCCCCCCCCAATGGTCCTTCCTCCCACCCCCAAAGACTGGTCCTTCCTCCACGCCCCCCTAGAACTGGTCCTTCCTCCACGCCCCTAAGACTGGTCTTCCTCCACGCCCCCCTGAACTGGTCTTCCCTCCACCCCCCTAGGAACTGGTCCTTCCTCCACCCCCCCTAGGAACTGGTCCTTCCTCCCCCCCCTAGGAACTGGTCCTTCCTCCACGCCCCCCCCCTGAGATTGGTCCTTCCTCCGCCCCCCCTGAACTGGTCCTTCCCTCCACGCCCCCCCCCCTAGAGACTGGTCCTTCCTCCGCCCCCTAAGAACTGGTCCTTCCTCCACGCCCCCTAAAACTGGTCCTTCCTCCACCCCCTAGAACTGGTCCCCTCCACCCCCCCAGGTGGTCCTTCCCCCCACGGCTGGTCCTTCCTCCACCCCCCCCAAGGTGGTCCTTCCCTCCACGCCCCCAAGACTGGTCCTTCCTCCACGCCCCCCTAAGACTGGTCCTTCCTCCACACCCCCTAAAAGGCTGGTCCTTCCTCCCACGCCCCCCTAGGAACTGGTCCTTCACCCGCCCCCTGAACTGGTCCTTCCCTCCCACGCCCCCCCTAGAACTGGTCCTTCCCTCCCGCCCCCTAGGCTGGTCCTTCCCTCCACGCCCTAGAACTGGTCCTTCCCTCCCGCCACCCCTAGAGACTGGTCCTTCCCTCCACCCCCCCCTAGGGTGGTCCTTCCTCCACGCCCCCCCCAAGACTGGTCCTTCCTCCCCCCCCTGGGTGGTCCTTCCTCCACCCCCCCTAAGGCTGGTCCTTCCTCCCACCCCCCCAAGAACTGGTCCTTCCCTCCCACCCCCCTAAAGCTGGTCCTTCCCTCCACGCCCCCTAGGAACTGGTCCTTCCTCCCCCCCAAAGTGGTCCTTCCTCCCACGCCCCCTAAAGGCTGGTCCTTCCCTCCCACGCCCCCCCTAAGAACTGGTCCTTCCTCCACGCCCCCCTAGGAACTGGTCCTTCCTCCCCCCCCCCCTGAGACTGGTCCTTCCTCCCCCCCCCTAGGGACTGGTCCTTCCCTCCCCCCCTAGGACTGGTCCCCTCCCACGCCCCCCCTAGGAACTGGTCTCCTTCCCACCCCCCTAGGAACTGGTCCTTCCTCCACGCCCCCCCTAGGAACTGGTCCTTCCTCCACGCCCCCCCTAGGAACTGGTCTTCCTCACGCCCCCCCTAGGAACTGGTCCTTCCCTCCACGCCCCCCCTAGAGACTGGTCCTTCCCTCCACCCCCCTAGGAACTGGTCCTTCCTCCACGCCCCCTAGAACTGGTCCTTCCTCCACGCCCCAGAACTGGTCCTTCCTCCCCCCCCTAGGAACTGGTCCTTCCCTCCACGCCCCCTAGAACTGGTCCTTCCCTCCCACCCCCCCGAACTGGTCTTCCTCCACGCCCCCCCTAGAACGTTTCCTCACGCCCCAGACTGGTCCTTCCTCACCCCCCAGGCTGGTCCTTCCTCCCGCCCCCCTAGGAACTGGTCCTTCCTCCCGCCCCCTAGGAACTGGTCCTTCCTCCACGCCCCCCTAGGCAGTCCTTCCCTCCCCCCCCCCTAAAGACTGGTCCTTCCCTCCCACGCCCCCCCCCCTAGGAACTGGTCCTTCCCTCCACGCCCCCCTAGGAACTGGTCCTTCCCTCCCACCCAGGAACTGGTCCTTCACGCCCCCTAGGTGGTCCTTCCTCCACGCCCCCCTAGGAACTGGTCCTTCCTCCACGCCCCCTAGAACTGGTCCCCCCCCCCGCTTCCTTCCACCCCCCTAGAACTGGTCCTTCCTCCACCCCCCGAGAACTGGTCCTTCCTCCGCCCCCCTAGGAACTGGTCCTTCCCTCCCGCCCCCCAAGGCTACTGGTCCTTCCTCCACCCCCCCCCCTAGGGAACTGGTCCTTCCCTCCACCCCCCCTAAGGCTGGTGTCGCCCTCCCCACCCCAGGCTGGTCCTTCCTCACCCCCCTAGGAGCTGGTCGCCACTCCCACACACCCCAAAACTGGTCCTTCCCTCACCCCCCTGAAACTGGTCCTTCCTCCCACGCCCCCCTGAGGCTTCAGTGTCCCCTTCCTCACGCCCCCTCTAAGGCTTTGGTCCTTCCTCCCACGCCCCTAAGGCTTTGGTCGCCCTCACCCCCTAGGCTTTGGTCGCCCTCACCCCCAAGGGGCTTTGGTCGCTTCCTCCCACCCCCTAGGGAACTGGTCCTTCCTCCTGCCCCTAAAGACTGGTCGCTTCCTCCGCCCCCCCCCAAACTGGTCCTTCCCTCCACGCCCCCAAGGGCTTTGGTCCTTCCCTCCACCCCCCCCCTAGGGGACTGGTCCTTCCCTCCACGCCCCCCCTGGGGAACTGGTCCTTCCTCCACGCCCAGGAACTGGTCCTTCCCTCCCGCCCCCCTAAAGGGCTGGTCTTCCCTCACACGCCCCCTTGCATCTATAATAAATTCCTCCCAAGTTTAAGAAAATAATAATGTGTTTTAGTCTTTTGTCAGTATAAGTTAGTGAGATACCCAGCACTGCTTCTTAGCTACTAGATCTTGAATGCGTGGTTGAATGCCGGAAGTGCACAAACGTAAATACACAACATTCAGCCTGTTTCTGTACTTGGCCTTGACAGCAACAGCGTGGAAAATGCAGCTTCACAAAGATACGTGGATCCGAACATGGTTAGAATCCGAAAGAGCCTGATGTGAGATCAGAGGGTAAACAGGAAGGTACTTGTCCCATAACGTCTCAGATCCAGTTCTTTGAGTCTTCCTTGGCTGTGGTTGAACTTCAACTCAAAACTCCTCTTGCGCTTCATCGAAACATCAGCTACTTCACATTAAATAGGTTTCTGATGAATTTCCAGGCTTCACGCTTCTCATCTATCTGGGAAGTATCACAGCGTTAATTCTGTTTTTCGTCAATTAGATGAGTGATTGTTGTTTCTTTAACTCCGTCAAGAATTTACCGTAGACCAGAGAAATCCAAGTTACTAAAACGGTTGTATTTCCTGCTGATTATTTCCAAGGTCGGAATTTGGCCATGAGGACTAAAAGATGGTGTCGTGGTGCATGATGATATTTGATGTTTGTCCTTGCTTGTGGTTTAAGGGCTACAGGAAGCATTCAACTTCGAAGGTGTCACCAGGTAAGCTAGAGATGGCTGAAAGCCTTCAGCCTGGAACTTGTCATGGATATCTGCCTTCTGGCTTCGAATCAGAAATATTGCTACTTCTTCTCGTAGTTCATAAAGCCGTCAGAAGCATGTTTCCTTTGACCATCATTGCACGTTCGTGTGAAAAGCAAGGTTTCATGTTCAGGAATTCCCACTTATCCTTACACAACAGTTTTGAAGGGCAACTGTTTGGCTCCAGCTTTGAAAAGTTGGCTACCTTGATAGCCACGTTCAGGACATGCCTCATTTTCGCTTGGTAAAGTTCACCGGATACAAAGTTCACGATGAAGTATGCAGTGGTACCTACAGACAGATTTTTCTTTCACCATTGTGTAGAAGCCAAACTACAGACCAAGCATGGCTGGGCTCCATCGGTACACACCCCTACAAGCAGAGTCCCCGAGTTGGTTTCCTGAAAGTACATCATGAAAAATATAGCTGCTGCTGTTTGTGCAACTCCATGGGATGACAGAACAGCATTTCCTCTTTTGCACTGTTTGCCTGACTTGAAACAGGCATGCATCAGTGGCTGAACACTTTGGGCAGTGTCCAGTCGTTTCGTCACACTGGATGGCAAAAACAAATCTCTTACTTGTTCGAGAAATTTGATCTTTGATGTCTTGAGATAATTCATCGATCGCTTCCCTTGACTGTATCGTTTGATAGTGAAATTTAGAAACTTGTTTGCACTATCTTTCCCCAGAACAGAAATTCTGCTGCACGGGTATGCTTGGTTTTATGGCTTCTTTCCGATGTTGCCGTCTTCTTGCTTGCAATCAACATGGCGATCTCTTAGGAAGCCTCAACAACCTTTGAAGTTTTGTTGCCGAAATGCCCTGCCGTCCAACTTAACTTGCTTTTAAGGGTGTCTTTTTGTTTCCAAAGAATGCCTTGGGCTTGTCAGCTAGAGCAGGATGTGTTGTCCTCAGAGTGGCGTTCCCAAGCGTGAAGAGCCGCATTCCATCTG
This sequence comes from Homarus americanus, assembly GCF_018991925.1. Classification (NCBI taxonomy): domain Eukaryota; kingdom Metazoa; phylum Arthropoda; class Malacostraca; order Decapoda; family Nephropidae; genus Homarus; species Homarus americanus. The sequence continues at coordinate 14,764 of NW_024734215.1, read as the reverse complement.
TTGCTCAGGTTTTTTGTGACATATCACACGCTGGGGACCTCTATGTCACCCCTTTTGCAGGAAGACACAGATCCAAATCCGAATATATTGTCGTCAAAGATACTTCCGCTTCTTTTGCACTCATTGCAAAGAATTATTTGATGTGCAGTGGACAGACACAAATCTGTGAACAAAAAACATAAAGGCACGTGTAAGGTAAGATAAACATCACCACGTGCTCATGAACACCACAACATTACAGTAAACACATCATGATGTAAACACATGATTATTAAAAACAAATCAATATCATCATGAATACAACACCACCGCAGCACACATTCACCCACCATGATTTTAGCTACCGCCAACTACGATAAAAATACAAACCGGAATTCAAAACTTTGCGAATAACAAACGAGCAACACATGCGTGTTCAGTGTTCACAGTTCACCAAGAAACTTATGGCCGCTTACTGACTTGCAGGTAAATATAACAACTGGGATAAAACATGCCTCAACAGCCTTCAGCACAGATAAATGTGAGAGAGAAGAGAAATTATTGCCACAGACGAGTGCAGAAGACTGGGAAACAGGGCTCACCAGTCACCAACGAGCAGTATACGCAGGTCAGGAGAACCAGCCCCCCCCATGGGTTTCGAGGATAGGGAGGGGTCAATAAAATACTGAAAAATAGTAAGCCTAAGTCAAAAATAGCCTATAAGCTTAAAATTGCCAAAAACACTTTTGCATTTTTCATAAACTTCTCAATATTGACCCACGCTCTTTGTTAAAGAGAATAAAAACTATAATTATAACTAGAAATTCCCTACTTTTCTAGCACGCCCCCTAAATTACTGATAAGCATATATATATATATTTATATATATATATATATATATATATATATATATATATATATATATATATATATATATATATATATATATATATATATATATATATATATATCCTGTACCGTATATCGCCAGGATGATAATGATAAAATGTTTAAAAATATTCGCCTCAGGTTAGGTTAGGTTAGGTTGTTTGTCTTCTGCCTCAACTCTTTCCTGTTTACCTTACGGGTTTAAACCCCTCGTAGCTGTGTCTCTTGTGTTGGTTCTTATTTCCACACAAATCTTTTTTTATTTTTATATGAAGTTCTTCCCTCTTCCTCTCCTTTGTCTTCTTCACCTCTTCTTTATTCTTTCCCTCTTCCTCCTGCTCCTCCCTCTCCACTCCTTCTACCCCTTTTCTTCACCCCTTTATTCCTCCACTCCTTACCTTTACCTTTCCAATCCACTCCTTCACCCCCTCCATTCCTCTCCTCCACCCCTCCACTCCTCTCCTCTATTCCATCCACTCCCTTCCTCCACCCCTCCACTCCTCCACTCCACCCCTCTCCACTCCACTCCACTCCTCCACACTCTCTCAGGTGACTTTGACTAAATATAGCTGCCCCATATAATATACCTGAGATCTCACCCTCTTTCTCTCCTTCCTGCCTCAATTAATCACGTTACCCCCTTTGTAAAACCCCAGACTTCATTATACCACCCCCCTCTCTGCCATATATACCTCCCTGGTCCTCTCTCTCCTTCCCTACCCGGCCCTCTCTCCCTCCTTACTCCCATTCTCTCTCCCTCCTGCTTTTGGCCCCTCTCTCTCCTCCCTGCACCACCATCCCTCCTACTAGGGCCCCCTCTCTCTCCCTCTCTACTCCTGCTCCTCTATCTCCTCCCTCCCACCCGGACCTCTATCCCTCCCTCCCTGGCCCCCTCTATCCCTCCCCCTCCCTGGCCCCTCTATCCCTCCCTCCCCTGGCTCCCTCTATCCCTCCCTCCCTGGCTCTCCTTTCTTCCTCCCTCTCACTCGGTGGTGCACGGTAGAGGGACACAAGAGAGGCTGATGAGGAAGGCAGGGAGAGATCACTAGAACAGGTACGAGTTCCTGAGGATGAGGAACTCTGTGTGTGTGTGTGTGTGTGTGTGTGTGTGTGTGTGTGTGTGTGTGTGTGTGTGTGTGTGTGTGTGTGTGTGTGTGTGTGTGTATAATAGCTTATCACTCTCTCTCCACTGCCTCTCAACTATTGTATGAAAGCCTCAGATATCTTAACGTCAATTCCATCTTAACCATTTCTTTAAACATCTTCATTATCATATATGTCGTTATTGTTTATATACTTGTTAATTAACCTATTATAGACTGTTAATTAACCTATTATAGATACATTGTTTTACTGTGTTAATGTTATATATGAAACTAACAGTAATTAAAAAAAATTCAGTACTGAGAAGTAGTGAAGGAGTAAGAGGTAGGACTGAAGTATTTGAAAGTGAAATGTGTGAGGGGGGTGAGTGGTGTGAGTAAAGATAAGACTTAGTAGAGGGTACATCATATATCACCACAAAATATCGTCATTCATTTCTTCATTCAATTTTTATTCATCATTATCAATCATTCATCAATAGCCAACTACACTCTATTTCCTGTTGTTGTTTTTCACGTGTTTTTGTATCTGATCACCTAAAACTGCTCTCACTCTCCCCCCTCCCCCCCTCCCCTCTCCCCCAGCTTATTTTTCCTATGATTCACTATCCTAACACAACCTGGTGGTAGTTGGTTAAGTAGGTTAAGTATATTATTGATGTAAAATAATGTAGGTTATTAAGTATTTGGTGAAATAAATTGTGTGAAGCAAATATTTAGTTGTTTCTCTGTTTTCAATTCCGTGGAGAGCCAGGCACTAACACAGACACACACTGGGACAATAAAGGTTGTGGTGTGTACTGTCGCGCTAACTGGGAGGTCTGTGATATGAGTAATATGACAGATAAAATGAATAAAAAACTGAATAACAGAAAAAAAGAGTAAGTATAATAAACTAATTAGTATTTTTAAGTGATATTGCTCACATGGTGGAAGTAAGTGAGTAAGAGAAAGTAAATGAGTTTAAATAGTGTAAATGGTTGGTTTATAAAAATAACAAGACTCATATCTAGGGTTGGCATTCTCTCTAAACGTTGTCGGGGCTGTTTTGTACCAATCCTCTAAAGTCTAATATATGCAACCAGCAGAGCCTTTGAGTACACCTTGGTCGTCGTCACAAAGGTCTCTTCCTCCGTCTCACCCTGTTTGTGTTTCATTAACCAACATTGTTTTACCAGAAGGAGGAGTGTGTTGTCCATTAACTTCACTGGTAATGATTACAAGTGTTTAATATATCTGTACTTTATTGTGGATAGTAAGAAACTCCTTTTAATAGATACCAGTTGTGGGTAATGTGGGTACTGTGGTGCAGGTAGTGTGTGTAGTAACAAGCTTGGTGTGTGAAAGCGTAGTTAAGTTTATAAGTATTTAAAAATTCTAATGGTACAGTCAACAAGAAAAAAACAATACCATCTACTAAAAAAAACAAACAACAACACTTTCAGTACAGTCTCGCAAGCCATATCATCATTCGTCGCCCCATCATCATCAGTTCTCAGACGACGTACATCAGCACCTCTCTCTCTCTCTCTCTCTCTCTCTCTCTCTCTCTCTCTCTCTCTCTCTCTCTCTCTCTCTCTCTCTCTCCGTCACTCTGGTAGCTACCACCGGCTTCCTCCGTCAGTAGTTTCCCCTGGGTTAGGTAAGTCGAATCTCGTCGTTAATCACCAGCACCCGCCTGCACACCCTCAGTAACTGAGCTGTATTAGCATACTAAGTCGTCCATAGCTCTCTCATTACTAAACACCTCTTGTTTTATATTGCAGAACACACACACACACACACACACACACACACCTAACCATATCCTCCCTCACCCTCACATCTTCTCTCCCTCACACCCTCCTCACACTCACCCCTTACCCCCTTACCCCTCACTCACCTTACACTCTCCCTCACCCTCACACCCTCCCCTCCCCACCCTCCCACCCCTCCTCACCCTCATAGTCCCCTCACCTCCCCCACCCCTCCTCACCTCCTCCCTCACCCACCTCACCTCTCCCCACACCCCCTCCCCTCTCCTCACCCCTCCCCTCACACTCCCACCCCTCCCCTCTCCCTCCTCCCTCACCCCTCACACCCTCCCCCACCCTCACACACCCTCCTACCCCTACACCTCCCTACCCTCACATCCTCCCCACTCCCCACACCCCTAACCCCTCACACACACACTCCCCACCTCACACCTCCCCCACCTCACACACACTCACCCCTCACCCCCCCACCCCACAACCCACCCCACCCCACACACTCCCCACCCCACACCTCCCCCCCACCCCACACCCATCCTACCCCCACACACCTCCCTCACCCCCACACCCACCCCACCCCTCACCCACACACCCCACCCCCACACCTCCCCACCCCACACCCACCCCACCCCCCTCACACCCCACCCCACCCCTCACACCCCCTCACCCCACACCTCTCCCCACCTCTCACACCCACCTCACCCCTCACACTCTCTCCCCTCACCTCACACCCACCCTCACCCTCACACCCTCCCTCACCCCTCACACCCCACCTCACCCTCACACCTCTACCCTAACACTCCTCCCTCACCTCACCCCTCCCTCACCTTTACACCCCACCTCACACCCACCTTCCAACCCTCACACACCCTCACCCCACACCTCACCCTCACACCCACCCTCACCCTCACACACATCCCACCCACACACTCTCTCCCTCACCCCACACCCACCCCACCCTCACACACACTCTCACCCCACACCTCACCCTTACACCCACCTCACCCCACACTCACCTCACACTCTCCCCCTCACCTCACACCTACCTTACCTCACACTCCCCCCTCACCTACACCCACTCCTAACCTCTCACACACACTTCACACCTCACACCCTCCCTACCCCTCACATACACTCTACCTCACACTTCTTTCATCCTCACACACCCCCACCCCCCTCACCCCCACCCCCACCCACCCCCACCCTCACACCCACCCCCACCCCACACCCCTCCCCACCCACACCCACCCCCACACACCCCACCCCCACACTCTCCCCACCCCTCACACCCACCCCACCCTCACACCCATCCCCACCCCCACACTCTCCCCACCCCCACACACACCCCACCCCCCCTACCTCCCCCCACCCCCTCACACACACCTCACCCCTCACCTCCCCACCCTCACACCCACCCCTCACCCCACACCCACCCTCACCCTCACACCTCCCCTCACCTCACACACCTTCACCCCTCACACTCTCCCCACCCTTATCTTCAACCCCACCCCCCCACACCCACCCCACCCCACACCTCCCTCACCCACACCCACCCCACACACACCCCACCCCACACCTCCCCACCCCACACCCACCCCTCACCCCACACCCATCCCCACCCCTCTACCTCCCCCACCCTCACACCTCACCCCCCCACACCTCCCCCCACCCTCACACACACCTCACCCCCCTCACCCCCTCACCCCACACCCACCCTCCACCCTCACACCCACCCCTCACCCTCACACCCTCCTCACCCACCCACCCTAACTCCCTCACACACACCCCCATCTCACACACTCACCCCACACCTCCCCCCACCCTCACCCTCACCCCACACCCACCCCACCCTCACACCCACCCCTCACCCTCACACTCTCCCCACCCTCACACCCAATCTCTAACCCCTCACACACACCCCACCCCACACCTCCCCTCACCTCACACACACACTCCCACCCTCACACCCCCTCACCCCACCACCCACCCCCTCACCCTCACACCTCCCTCACCCTCACACCCCCCCTCACCTCAACGCCCCCACCTTACACCCACCTCACCTCCACACCCTCCCCTCACCTTACACCCCCCACCCTCACACCCCCCATCCCCACACCCCCCACCCCCACACCCCCCTCCCCCACACCCCCACCCTCTCACACACCCCACACCTAACCCTCCCCACCCTCACACTCTCCCCACCCCACATCCTCCCTCACCCCTCCCCCCACCCTCACACCCACCCCACCCCCATACACCTCCCCCCACCCTCACCCCCACCCCCCACCTCACACTCTCACCTCACATCCTCCCCACCCCCACACGTCCCCTCACCCTTACACCCCACCCCTCACACCCACCCCACCCTTACACAGCCCCACCCCACACACCCCCTCACACCCCACCCCCTCCCCCCACCCCACCTCCCCCACCCCACCCTCCCTCACCCCCACCCTCCCCACCCCACACTCTCCCCCTCACCCCTCACACCCTCCCCACCCCCTCCACACCCACCCCACCCCCACCCTCCCCCCACCCCACCCTCCCCCCACCCTCACACTCTCCTCACCCCACACCCTCCCCACCCTACACCCACCCCTCACCCCACACACCTCACCCTACACCTCCCTCACCCACACCCCTCACCTCACACCCACACACTCCCCACCCTCACACCTCCCCCCCCACCCCACACCCTCCCCACCTCACACACACTCACCTTACACCCCTCACCCCACACCCCACATCTCCCCACACCCACCCCCCCTCACCCCCTCACACACACCTCACCCCACACCTCCCCACCCCACACCCACCTCACCCTCACACACACTTCCACCCCACATCTCCCTCACCCACACACCCTCCCCAACCCTCACACACACACACCTCACCTCTCACACCCTCCCTCACCCCCTCACACCCTCCCCACCTCACACACCTCACCCTTACACCCTCCCCACCTCACATCCTCCCTCACCCTCACCTCCCCCTAACCCCACACACTCTCACCCCACACCAAACCCCATCCCTCACACACCCCACCCCACACCTCCCCACCCCACACCCACCCCCACCCCACACACACCCTCACCCCACACTCTCACCTCACACCCACCCCAACCCCCACACACTCACCTCACACCCACCCTAACCCCACACACACACACTCACCCCACACCTCCCCTCACCCTACACCCACCCCTCACCCCCACACCCACCTCACACTCCCCTCACCCTAACACCTCACCTCCACACCCACCCTCACCTCACACCCTTCACCCCCACACTCTCACCCCCCCCACACCCCCCCCACCCTCACACCCACCCCACCCCCACACCTCCCCACCCCACACCTCCCCCCACCTCACAACCTCCCTCACCCTCACACTCTCCCCTCACCCTTACACCCACCCTAACCCACACACCTCACACCTCACCCCACACCCACCCCTAACCCTTACACAAACACTCTCACCCACACACACTCTTCCCTCACCCTCACACCTGTTCTAACCTCCTCACACACTCACCCCACACTTCCATCACCCCTTCACACACCTACACCCTCATCCCCTTACACACACCCACCACACCCCCCTCACAACCCACCTCACACAACCTTCACAATCTCACGAACCTCACACTCACAAACACACAAACACAACACAAAACAACACAAACACAACCAACCCTCACATCCTCACCTCACATTCACCCCTACACACTCACCTCACACTCACACCTCACATTCACCTCACTACACCCACCCCCACACCCCCCCCACCTCACCCCACCCCACACACCCCACCACACTCTCCCCCCACCCCACACACACAAACCCCCCACACTCACCCCCACACCCACCCCACACTCACCCCCCCACCCCACCCCCACACATCCCCACCCCACCCACACTCAACCCCACACACACCCCCCACACACACCCCAACACTCCACCCCCACTCAACCCTCACACCCATCCTCACACCCACCTCACACCCACACCTCACACTCACCCTCACACCCAACACCCCACACCTATCCTCACATCCACCCCTCATAGTCAATTCCCTCACAGTCACCCTCACACTCACCCTCACACTCACATACCTCACACCCACTCCTTCTGCAGTGCCTGCTCCCCTGATAGCTCACCCCTGCATACTCACATCCCCACACCCACCCCTCACACCCACCCCCCACAGTCACCCTCACCTCACAGTCACCCCTGCAGCTCACCCCTCACACCCACCCCTGCAGCTCACCCTCACAGTCACCTCGCACCCACCCCTGACACTCACCCCTCACACCCACACCCCCCACACCACCCATCAAAGCCACCTCACACCCACCTCACAGCCACCCTCGCAGCCACCCCCCACATCCACCCTCGCAGTCACCTCACAGCCACCCCTCAACCCACCCCTGACACCACCCCACACCCACCTCACAGCCACCCCCTCACACTCTCCCCCCACACCCACCCCTCACACCTCACCCTTCACAGCCACCCCCTCACACTTACCCCTCACACCCACCCCACACCCACCCCTAACACCCACCATCCCACACACCCCACCCCTCACACCACACCTCACACCCACAGTGATGACCTGACCCTCTAGGGCTAACACCCATTTAGCGCTGTCCTGCTGAGTTGAAGCTCACCCTTGGCCAATGCCAGCCCATTCCCCGTCCCTCTGACCCATCCTCCCACCGATATCAACATAACAGCTGACATCTTGCTCTGGAAAGAAGTGGAACCAGTGTTGTAAGTTATGAACAGTGCTTGCCAGTGAATGAAATGACATTACCAGTGAGAGCTGTGACCAGTGAGATATAACCTGGGAACTGAATCTACTGACAAAGGAGTAACTAATCCACCACTTGAAACACAGGTTCGGTTCACACTTGACTTCGAAATAACACAACACCACCCAGTGGGGGATAGGTCACAACTGCAATATGCTGTATAATGTTGTGGGTTGAGTGTGTGTAGGTGTAGGTGTACTATGAGGCAAGGCCATAGTTTTGTGGTTTTATTATGGGTGAGGGTTTGTTTGTCAAAACTCTCCCTCATAGTGTGCTGCTTTGAAGGTTCTTTGAACTAAAATGACTTTGATAATTTTCATCTAACCAGAAAAACAGTCTCTTTGTCCCTCTAAGAGGCTATGTCCCCAACCACAGCTGACTTCCCTAGGAGTGCCATGAGTCCTAGGCTCCTGACGTGGTGTTTGTCCTGTAATTCTACTATGTCTAGCTGGGATTGAGACCCAGATACTCGCTTAACTCTCCTGATGTACTGGAGGAGCTATATGACTGTGGTGTTGGGATCTTGACACTCCAACGTGGAGTAGCACGGCTTTCTAACCAGTCTTAGTCCCAGGAACAAGGGAAGGCCAAAAAGGCAGACTTAGAGACTATCAAACCCACAACCACAACCCCCTCATGAGAGTAAGATTATACTTTCTTGAAGGTACATCACCTGAAGACAAGTATCTCTGGCTGAATGAGAAGATAAAACACCCAGAGTGGCTGAGTTTCAGTTCAGAGTTTGCACACAAGATCATGTTCTGATAGAATGCACTCCAGTAGCCATACAGGATCTCTCCTCACCAATAGCATACAAGGGAATATCCATGGAACAATCATCCAACCATCGAGCAAGTAAACCATCTTAATCATAGGGTTCACCAGTACCAGACCCTACACTACTAGAAGCTCATCCCACATCAGAAGGACGAAGGACTTAGGGCAAGAATGCAGTCACAGTAGACTGGCTATTCTGAAGACCCACTCCAAGACCATTCTGAGTCCGTGGTGTCATTTGACCTGTATGTAACTTCTTATCAGCCCCCCCAACTGGTGCTGCAAACTGTCAGCACTGGGGGCCAGGCCATATACCTTGACTGTTGTAGTGGTTCCTGCTCAAGGCAAATGCAACACAGGTCAGAGATACAGCTACCCATGGGGTGTCATCCAACAAGTGTATTAACTGTAAAACAGTTGGAGTCTCTGTACAGCAACTTTCAACTGTTCTAGGAGCCCTACACCCCTTCAGCGCCCAGACCTGCCCAGGCAGGTCTCAAACACCACGTTGCTAGGCATTCTCATGGCCAACCCTGGCCTGCCCTCCCACTGTAAAGCCCAGGATCATCACCAGCAACATCGAAAGATCAGTATAAACACAGGATACCAATATAGGTATGCCAACATGACCAGAATACTTGGCCAACGTAGAAGAGACTAATGATTTAAAAAATTAAATTAAAGAACTCAAAGCTCAGTTTACACTCAAACTGAAATAAGGAGCCTCTGTGATACAATTAAAGGAAAAACACCACTCAACACAGTGCAGCAGCTACGGAAAATTACAGTCAAAACTGGAAGATATTCTAGATGTCGTTCAGATGTGGAACCCAAGACCAATTGAGGAACCAGTGTCCACGCAGTATAAAATATGGATACTGGTAATAGTTCTATTGATGCCTCTGTGATGGTCAGGAAGATATGAACAAGCACAAACAGAAAATGGTGGTGATGTTGAGTAACCAAAGTGTGTTGTTGTTCACACTGAACACAACAATTGTTGAGCCGTGTTATGTTCAAAATGTTTCTGTGTTGTTGACCTGGCCCATTTGCCGAAGGACAGGCAGTTTGAAAGAATGTCAGGCATACAGTGCCTTTTTGCTTTTTCCAAATATACTATAATGGCCAGTAAGCACACTAGACAAAGTTCCAAATATTTCATAATGGCTGCTATTACTTGAGGCAAAGATACAGAGTGGTATGTGATGAGTCAGAACATCCCATCCCTTAGAAAACGATAATTTGACCTGCACAGTTGCACTATGACACTGATATTTTGTTTCAGGAGGTGTATAAACTCACACCCAATGGTGCCCACACCCAGTCTTGCCCAAATTATGTATTATGATCCTAGGCTCACATGCCTGATGTATGTTGTGCCCCTACGTACCTCTTGCATCTTAAAAAGACTACACTCAACCTTCAGTACCATGGGATCACTATCCGCCTGCAATTTACACTAACGTTAAACGCCTATGCTCCCCAGATCAGTTTCCATGATTCCAGACTTTTACACACCAACTTAATTGTCCTGATAGACCCAATACTAGACACACAAGTTAGGGCTCAGGGTGACTCCTACCACTAACACCAATGTAGGATTTGTCTCAATTTCCTCAGAGCATATGGTGATGTTCAAATTGATAGGTACAGTCGAACCAACACACATCTATGGTATTCAGACAAATGTATTGGCTGAATCTATCATACACAACTCTTATTCTGATGTTGTCAATGATCTCATGTCTGACCATTGTTCAACCAAGCTAGTATACATGTAGCCAATGACAATTCCCCACTGGTGGTAAACTCACAGAATAAATCATGTAGTCACAAGAATACGTAGCCAGTTCATAGACTTATCCATGACTGGTGCTAAGGACTACAAGCCTTCCGATAACCACTGTGTGTTTCGCCAATAATCTGATAGATAGGACTTTATGTATTACTTTACCAACAATGCTTCCACCAAAAGGGAAGGGAGAAAATGTGGGTCAGCATAATGAACAGGCACAGTAGTAAAGATACTAACTTGAGCTGAAAAACTTGGTGGGCTAGCTTTCAGGAGGGTGGGTGTGGGTTATGTAGACACAATTTAGAACACCAAATGTTACAATTGTATCGTTTTCCTTGCTGCTGTCAGAAACGTAAACGAACCCAGACAAAATGCATGGAGTTATGTCAACAGCTCCAAACCAACACACACATCCTCAGCAAAGCCTGGAAAGACATAAACATAATCAGATAAAAACAGAAGACACGTCTCCCATCCAAACCTCTGCAGTCGAATGAGTTTAATATGTCAGTTTGTTTCAAGATATACCAGTTGACTCAGACTCTTTGATGCGAAGTCTGTAGAGAGAAGTAATCTTATTAGCTTTATGCTGCCAACAGCACGATGAGTGTATGTTCTATACTGAGTGGGGGAGCTGATGCACTCTCGCCAGGGGGTAGGTCTTACTTCTGAGAGTGTGACGGAGTCACTCTACAACATTGCTAGACTACATTGTTGCATGTACAGAGTCATGCTGAGGGCCACCTCACTCCACATCATGGACCAGCAGTATTATAAACAATACTGAAACCAGGACGTTTGATGCCTGTCCCATATCACTAGCAATCCAGCTGCCTGTAAAACCTTTGAGAGGATGGTTCTGCAGACTTTATATAGAATCAGAGAACATGTCTCCTAAATATAAATGGTTTCACCTATGTGTTGTTACACTGCATCACCACATTCCTAACTGTATGGTGATGGTTGTCATCTACATTTCTTTAATCTAAAAGTTGCATTTGATGCCATTGTAAGGCAACTGATAGTTGTACGAACTTTTAGCCAAATGGATATAGGAGGTAATGTTACACCATATGTGGTTACCCAACCAACAGAAGGGTTTGCCAATTGTTTAGGTTGTGCTGAAGCATATGCAACTTGGCACTTCTGAAAAGTGAGTACTTTATCCCACTCTTGTTCACTGTTCCATGAATGCATTATTAAATTTGAATAATTAAGATTGAATCCCAGTAATATCTCAACTCTAGCCATGCTGATGATAATTCTTTCACACACCAAACCCATCGTGAAATGCAAATCCAATTCTGAACCATGTATACGTGTTCAGAACACCCTTTATCTTATTTTCATTCCACTGATTAAAACCATGTGTTCGTTCAAAAATCAGTTTGAAATTGCAAACGTGGCCCCGCCAATTCAAGATAGGCAACAACACTATTGACTTTATGTTTCTTCTTTTAAACATCTTGGTGTTTCCGTCCCTTGTAACCTCAATTTTTCATACAACAGCTTAACCCACAATGTACTGATGGGATGGGAGACTTGTAAGTACAGCTCACACTATGGTGCTATTATTAGAATTGTTAAAACAATGTACCTAGGCTACATAAGATTCTTGATACAGATTTCACACGCACCTGTGCCCTGGTCATTCAGACGTGTGGTGTTAAGTGTTGACAAGCTCGAGAAAATGCAAAGCCTCAGAATTATGCCAGGATGTCCCATGACACCAAAGTAATTTAATATGATGAAAGAACTTCTGTACACCTGTGTGTTGTAAGACAGAATTGTGTTCAACCCCTACATAGTCCTGAGGCTTCATGTGTGGTGATCCTGATAAATATTTGTTTTTAAATTGCCAGAAATGTATAAACCTATGGACTACTGGAGTCTAAATGATCCCAAACTACAGCTACACATAAGGAAGATGTTTGGACTTATAGACTAATTCGTACAAAGTTGAGACACAGTGCTTTGCCTACCTCAAGTGGACAGTTCCCTTCGTATCACAATACCTCGGGACGTGTATCTCGCTCTAAAAAAATTCACCTTTCCTCATAAAGCATTTATCTCTCAACACACTGCCAAATTGGAGAGCCTTGAACACACACACTTCACAGACTGATGATAATATCACAGACCATCTACACTGATGGACTTCAAACACCCTCCCTGTGGGAGGCTGGAAGCATGAGCAGACTCAACCCTGACGGTAATATAATTATGTGTTGGTTAAATTCAATAACTGGGCATCCACTATACAAACTGAATTAGCTAGCTATACTCTGGCAGCCATTAAATTCATTGGAACCCACTGTTACTGACAGTCTCATCATCACTGACTCTGAACTCACTCATTTGCCCTTTAAAATTTCTGACTCAGGTTGTCATTTGTCTCTTAGCTTGCACACAAATATGTGCCAGTGTTACCTCAGTGTCAGGGTCAACCATAGGATCCCTCTCACATAGGCCTCAAAACATGACAGAGTTGATGCTCTCACAAACCTTATGTCTAACAAAGACACACTGTTGAATACAAATGCCAAAAGAACCTTAAAAATTGTACTCAGGAAAGAACTTATTGATGAGTTTGACAAGTATATGTACAGGTACTTAGTCGATCCATAGGTTGGCCAGCAGTGACAGATGTACAAGGAAACATGGTGGCAACAAGATCACCAGATTACAAGATGTTGTAACGCTTAGATTGTTGTTAGGATATAAGTACCTTTTGGTGCATGTTCTCACAGATGTGTAAAATAAAATCTGGTCAAAGGTGGCTACATATGGCCACACACTTGAACACTATGTCCTCGACTGTGTGAAGATAAACTTTAGATGAGTTCACACACTGTGTGAAATGGCCAACACTTCATCTCTAATGGCAAGATAGCTGACATATTAAGATTGTATCCACTTTAACTCCTAGTAACTATATCACTCATGTACAGAAACAAATACGCAATGTGTTGTGTACTACTCACGTAATGTAATAACAAAGTGTGAGGCTGTAGAATATACTGCCTCATACGCCTGCATCACGCATTTGTGAATGTTATCCCTTTTACAGAACTAAACAAACATTAAATGAAATACTGTGTAAATTCTCTTGAGTGCCATAACATCCTGACAACGTAAGGCACTTATTGATGACCCTTTTAAACCCCACTTGTATCCTGCCACTGCTCACAGGATGAGTGTATACAGCAAGAGGCTGCTGCAAGGCAAAATCAAACCAACCATCTCTACTCATGCACCCCTCACAACCCACCCTTCATACCCACGTCTTCTACGCCCATCCTCACAATCCCACACCCACCCCCCACTTCTCAACCTCACGCGCACCCTCTTGCAAATGACCCTAACAGTCACCCCCACACCCACCCCTGCACCCGCCCCTCACATCCCAGTTCACACCCACCCTCACACTCTCCCCCCACACACACCCCTCACACCTTCACACCCACCCCCTCACACACTCACCCCTCACACTCAACCCCACAGTCACCCCACACCCACCCCCTCACACTCACCCCTCTCAGCACCCACCTTCATAGTCACCCCTCACAGTCACCCTCACACTCACCCCCACACACTCACCCCTCATAGCCACCTCGCAGCAGTAATATTAAAACCAAATTGAACGAAGCATATTA
>NW_024734214.1:0-10676 GCF_018991925.1 Homarus americanus | reverse complement strand
AAGAGCATCATTTTCCTTGGATTACAGTCACCAATAACATTGTGTAGCTTCTGTACATCAGCATATTGACAGCTGACAATAGCTGTAGAGAGCTCATGGTGTTCTGTTCTTTTGTAATCTTTATGAGTTTGATATTTTATGTAATGAACTTAATTTGAAAACCCAAATGGTAGTATATGATCTTTAATCACCTTAGACACTCTGTGCGTCATGCCTCTCAAGTGAATTTTTTCCTCTCTTACTTCTCTGGACAAATACGACCTTTATCCCATCAGAAAAAATATCACCATATATTTTTTTAATCTACAGGTGCCAAGGTTTAAAATGACGGATGGTGTTAAAAATTAACCTGAAATTTTTACGTGACCATATTGTCTTGTTTAGTTTCGAGAGAACTTCACGCCAGAAGCGCCTCTGTATTGATAGTCGGTACATGTCGTAATATCCACCATAGTTAAATCTTTTGCGTCTGTTTATTTGTCCTAATTTAAGTATCAAAGAGTGTTTTCATTTTAAGCATCTTAAGTATCTTTTTTCCTCACCTTAAGTATCTAAGCATGATTTTTTTCATTTTTAAGTAACTAAACCATATTTTTAGAGTTAAATATAAAATGGACATGGCAGACAACAGAAGTAAATATCAGCTGGAGGTCGTAAACGAAGCTGATGAAGTATTTTGACTCACTGTTCCCACTTAACTAATTGCTTCTGGTTTATACCAAGAAATAAACCGGCTAACTAAATCCATCCTCGATTCAAAATGTGTCTAGGCGACATAGGGAGGCTTAGGCGCCAATTTGATACCAAGAATGACTTGTGTACTGTGGTGAAGCTGGGGGTAGGATAGGGTTGGGTTGGGTTGGGATGGGTTAGGATTACGCATGTGTGGGTATATTCTGTCGCATTTTATAGGTATCTTGCGTCTTTTCTTTATTCCTTCTTTATCATGAGTATCTGTGCCTATTAATACACCACCTCGCAGGATAGTGGAAGAGGAATGGATAGTAACGAGATAATATTCTTCTTACATATACCTTAGCTTGATTACAGGTAACACCAGGTAGAAGTTACGTGACTCTTAAGAGTTTTCCTCGACTTGGCTGATTCAACTGTAAGACTTGCTGTATTTATCCTTATTAAAATCCTCCACCTGTAAGACCCTCCACTTGTACGACTCTCCACCTGTAAGACCCTCCACTTGTAAGACTCTCCACTTGTAAAACCCTTTATGGATTTGAAATACCTTCTCGTCTTGACTCCACTAGTACTGTACACACCCTCTCTAGCCTTAGTTTACAGTAATGTTGAAGTATATAATGAAGACTCACAGCTCATGGGTTAGAAAAACAAAAGATGTTTGTTTTATTTATTTATTTATTTATTTTTTTATTTATAGCTTATTTTAGAATCCCCCAAAGTTAGAACAAAATGGCTGACGGGACTCACAAGCGCTGGTGCTTACAGTATGGACCAAGAATAAAAATAAATGAAAAATAAAATAAATAAATCGTAAATTGGTGCATTGTTTCTCCAGGGGTAATTATAGAAGTACAAATGTTCTCCAGCAGTGGGTAACGATCATAGACACGTATAGAGCTTCTAATGCAGGTAGATTGATATAGATGCATTACCTGGAGTTAGTGGGTTACAGGGCCTCCTACACGATAATATTAAAGGTGTTTTTTCCTTCTGTTTGTGGCACTTGAGGTGTTTAGGTTAGGTTTAATTAAAATAGTTTAGTTATAATAGTTATATTACGATAAGTTAAGTTGAATTTAGAACTTTTGATTTGCATATATCGTGTTTTAGAAGGATTTGTTAGCAAATAAGTTGAATTTGGATAAGTTTAGTTTAAATTAGATCATTTGATTTTACAAGGTCGTATTATAATGACTGGGAACCATATAGAAAACTGTTAGAGAAGTAAATATTTCTACGGCAGTGAATGAGTAAGTCAATAAGTGGTGTATAGAGTTGCTGACGCAACTTAAACGGTATATACTGTACATTATATGTTATCAGAGCTTTCCTGTTGTACGTAACCGCCTCCGTCAAAGTGTCTTACTGGCTCATGTGAAGATTAGCCTCTAGTTTATTTTACCTCAAGATTAACTACACTGGCACTGCCTGACCTGACCTGATCTGACCTACCCTACCCTACCCTACCCTACCCTACCCTACCCTACCCTACCCTAACCTAACCTAACCTAACTTAACTTCCCAAGTAGCGTTAGGTTAATCATTAGTTAAAATAAGCTGGGAGGGTTAATCTTCAGGTAATCTATCTTAATTAACAATTTTGGTCAGGTGAGGCCTTCCTTACCTTACTCGAGAGCAGGAGGAGGAGGAGGACTTGCTAACGTCTACAGATCATCGTCAACCAAGGCAGATATTGAATACCTTTTGTTTACCTTCGTGGCTTAAGAACACATCTTAACACCATAAGACTATTCGCCTCAATACAATAATACAGTAATTGATTATTGTATTCTAAAAAAATTTACGGTGTATCTTGTGAACCAGATTTATTGTTTGACCTTAGTGAATGAGAAACTGGTTGAGGTGTATTGTGGTAAACATCCTTAAGAGCAGCTCTGTGTGTTCTTACGACCTCAAAGTAACACAAAAGGTAGCCAATATCTACCCTTGATCAGTCACTTTATGTAGATGTCAATTGTGTCATTTTTTCTAGACTTAGTGCCCCCTGGAGGAGAAAGTATATACAATGTTGATTTATTTTGGTCACAACACACGCTAGTAGATTATTTTTCCTATTTAACTAAATAATTAACACTATGAAGCTAACTAATTATATAACTCAAAGATGGTAACCAATATGGCGTCGATATTGTTCACATACTCTATGATAAATAGATGTATTGTTTTGTCTTTGTGTGTGTGTGTGGTGATGATGACGGATACTTTCCTCTGCAGTGAAAAAAATATCTTGACATTGCAAAGTTTAACTGTAAGCCGAAGGAACGTTTGTAATGTGACTTATTATGTGAAATTGTAACTTGAAATTCTTTGTGAAAAAATATTTCCCTATAAAGTTTGGCAGTAAATGAAGTATTACATCAAGGTGTAACTTGTGGTTCCTTGTGGAGTAATTACCTATGTGGACGATACAGCTACTCCAGGGTGTAAGACCTAGAGTAGAAAGTCTTTAGACCTTACCTGAGGTTGAAAGACTCTTATAGTGGAACGTCTTAGGTATTGAAATTTTAATTACAGTAAATAAAATATAATCTACCTAAACATTCCTTCACCTGGCGACAACTAATGATACAGGTGGTGTAATAGCTCTTTAAAATTCCTCCGTTTGATATAATAATGACCACACATGAACTGATAATGTGCAATATCTTGATAACACATTAGCTGCATCATTACACATAGTCCAGTGTATGTGTAGTGAGGGACATCTACCTAAATGAGTTACAGAATGTGGAGTTGAGGCAAAAAAAAGTTGGGACATGTTTCAGATCATCAGTTGAGCCAAACGTTTATACTCAATATGGTTTTAATGGTATTTTAGAGCGACCGAAAAATGTAAACAAAATGGCCGGCTAGGTGACACATACCTTACAAGAAATAAACATGAGAACGAACACACACACACACACACACACACACACACCAGTTTTACCCACATTATCACCAGACTATCGGCATACCTGGTCGGTGGACACCTGCCTCCTCCTCCTCCTCACCTTGCTAATATGCTAATATGCTAATATGCTCTGGTATGTTCCAGTCTATTTAAGATATGCTCCCATCTATCTTAAAGAGCTTATGCTAGGTTGGTCTGATATGCTCCTCAAAGACTATGCTGATATGCTCCTCAAAGACTATGCTGATATACTCTTGTCATCTGATATGCCATTATGTTCATATCACTCTAAAGGATATACTAATATGTTCTGATATGTTGGTATGGTTCTGTCT
Organism: Homarus americanus; assembly: GCF_018991925.1. NCBI lineage: Eukaryota > Metazoa > Arthropoda > Malacostraca > Decapoda > Nephropidae > Homarus > Homarus americanus. The sequence continues at coordinate 6,728 of NW_024734214.1, read as the reverse complement.
CTCAGAGGGTGTGCTGATGTACTATAAGAGCATATGGGGTATGCTGATATACTTGGTTATGTAGCTAGGCTCATATCTCTCTTACAGGGTATGCTAATATACCCTGATATGCTTGCATCTATCTCTGAGCGTATACTGGTTGACTGTAATGACATAAGAGATATGCTGGTATGCTTCTAAGGGAATATGTTAACATACTCTAATAATAATTTGAAATGAGGTTAGCTATACCTTAGATTCAGGGGATATACTGATATGATATGAATTAACCTAGAAGTATACTGATATGTTCTCAAGGCATTCAGGGGATCTGTTAGTATGCTTCGACATACTTTCGGAACAAGGTAAACTGGACCTTCAGAAGATAGGGTGATATGCTGACATATTCTGATGGATCTAAGAGAGAGTGGAAGACTATGAGAGCTAGTTAATATACTCAGGTATGTTGATATCCCTTCATGGCACTTGGGATATATGGTAATATACTCCGATGTGTCTCTTTGGATATACTGATATGCCACTAATGGGTCCCCAGAAAGCAGGAGACAAGTTGATCTGCTTCGAGGACACTAATCTGTATAATGATTTTTTCCCTGACTGTTAAGAAGTATACTGGTATATTTCAAATGTTGCTTAGTATTATAGTATACTTTGGGCTGTTCTGAACATATTTCACAGCTGATTTTCAGAAATATATGCTGCTGTCACTGGCTTGTTTATTCCGGAGACATTGATTATACTTTGAGTATGTTGATATGCTTTGTTACCAGTCAAGGAATATGCTGATATGTTCTGACACTTCTCAGTGATTACCCTGATATACTTAGATACCTGACAGTATTTATTGGAGTATAGTGTCGTATACTCTGATGTCATTCTAGTGATATGCTGATGAGCTGACATACCGCTTTATGTAACTGTGATATATTGAATCATATACATCCATTCCTCACGCTTAATATATATGATATTCTAAACAATGCTGATATTATTTATGTTATACCCTGATTATATTCTAACATACTACAGTGTCATTTATAGTGTATGATAGTATACATTGGGGGGTATACTTTGAGGTTATTTAGAGAATATGGTGGCAAACGGTGATATACTCTGATGCCATATTTGGTATAAACAGATATATTGATATAATTTATATAATATACCGATAGATATAACTAAATATCTGTGAAGTAAATTCTGTACTTTTTGATATACCATTCAGGGTGGAGGTATGCTAATATACCACGATAGCACCCGTCTCTCAGCGCTAATATACCCTGATGGCACACTTAACATCCTGGCGCCGGTCGTGGGGTATACTGATATGCTAAAGTCTTCTTCATCTTCTAATATCTCGACTTCAGCTTCGTAAACTGTGATTACTTAAACGTATTTAACGCTCGTTTACGTAACATTTTTGTAGAATAAATGAATGTATATCCGGGGTTCTTCTGTTTCTTTGTCCATCTGATGTTTGCGTCCATGTTGAGGAGAACCACTTAGCAGGGCTCGCATTTTCCCATAATGTGTTACCTCAAGTTCCATAATTTGCACTTAGTGAAGCCACGATATCCCGCGTTATGTTGCCCGTCTTACTTCCTTCTGGGTTATGTGTCTTAAGTTGGTGAAAAATTAAATTAAGGCTGAATTATTGTTAAATGTTAAGGTATTATAGTACTTGTCTGTCGTGTTGTTAATATAACATAGTTTCACCAGCAGTATGTACTCAAGAGCTTATTAACATCGTTGACGAGTCAGAGCCGCAACACTGAACCAATCTATAAGAACATTAACACAAAAAATAAATTGTTACATTACATCGACTATCAAGACATAACTTACAATACAAATTAATAAATAATTGTACCAGGCAGATAAAAATATTAGTTACAAAAAATTATGAAAATAGTCTTAATGTTCATGCCAGAACTTACCCCATAACAAAAGCCATACAACATTTTCCCAGTTAAGACTTCGTTAAATACAATCTCAAACTCCTTCTCAGAAACTGTGTGTTGGTGGTGTGCCACGTGTGGTGTGTGTGTGTGTGTGTGTGTGTGTGACAGCACTTTTGATTTATACAAATATTCACCCAAATGAATAACACCAAGTAATTCACCATGTTATTCACGACTCTTAGATCACTTGGCTTGCGTCTCTCAAAAGGTCGAGCCAGGGTCAGCTGATTCAGTAAACACCGCTCACATTAATAGGGACCTGCCACACTTTGCCATAAACAGATAAATTGTACCGGGAATTTTCCCCCCACACACTCATCATTGTCACTTTATGTAATTTGCTGACAAAACCCATGACCCTTCAGGCCTTTTACGCCCTTAATGCATGAGTCATAAAGGCAAGCATGAACTCCGCATGCTTCCCAGTTGGGCACTGTAAACGCTTCTGCGCTTCACCTTGCACAGGATGTAAGGGGGTGCCTAATAAACTAGCCCCCTCGTGGGCAATCTGTAATCACTACCACTGTCTCGCGGCCCAGAGTAGTAGTTGGACATATCACTAGACAGGGAAATTCACACTTAACACAAGTGTTATCTCAAGGTCATATTCACAACACTTCCCTGGACAGAATTCATAATTTATTTTCTCATATTACATCTGTGTGTATACCTGCTACTAGATAAACAGAAAATGCCAAGAAGTGTTTACATCAAGCGCTGCCACTTAAGAGTTCCAAGAACTAAATTAAAACAATTAGTGTGTGTGTGTGTGTGTGCATGGTGTGTGTGTGCATGGTGTGTGTGTGCATGGTGTGTGTGTGTGTGTGAGTGTGCATGGTGTGTGTGTGCATGGTGTGTGTGTGTGTGTGTATATATGGTGTGTGTTTGTTTGTTTGTATGGTGTGTGCATGGTGTGTGTGTGTGTGTGTGTATGTGTGTATGGTGTGTGTATGTGTATGGTGTGTGTATGTATGGTGTGTGTGTGTGTGTGTGTGTGTATGGTTTGTACATGTACGGTGTGTGTATGGGTGTGTGTGATTGTGCATGGTGAGTGTGTGACTGTGTATGGGGTGTGTGTGTGTGTGTGTGTTTCCAATGCCATGAGGATAACATACAATTCTTAAAGCACTGGTCACATGGGCTCATTTTTTTTTTTTAGCAATTTCTTGCCGGAAAGTTATTTCGAGCAATTTTCGAGAAATTCGAGCAAGTTTTTGAAGCATTTTTATTGACAATCGTGATAGTCAATTTCTTGACTATTTCGAGCAAGATTATTGGTTCAAAACCCGGTTAATACCATATTTAATGACACAAACTTATTTATCGAGTATTTACCTTGGCTATATATAACATAGATCAATAACATTATGTATAAAATGTATAAAATGCACAAACAGTTTTTTTACGACACACTGAGTTTATTATTTGGGTGGTGTTTTGGCGTGTTTGTTTACAAAACACAAGCCCATACAGCCGGTCATTCTCCACACACTAACAACCCTCCCTACTGTAACTACGATAGTTGAACCAGTCTATATTAAACACTCGTTCCTCCTCCTCGCCAGCCACTTACAAGTCCCCAATAGTTTTTCTTCGCTTTCTCTCATTTCTTTTTAATAACAACAATAATACCAAGGATAGCTGCTGCGTCGTCTGCATTGTTGTTGTGATGTTCCGTCTCCCTTCTACTCGCACAGCGGCGTTAACTTTTTTTTCTTGCTGTAGTAACTGAACCAAGAGCCACTCGTGTGACCACATTTGGAAGAAATTACTCGTAATTTCTTGCTCCAAATTAATTGCTCATCAAAGGGATCGTGTGACCGTAACTTAAGTCACCCTTTAAGAAAAACTGTAAATACTGATTCACAAAACTTAAGGATAATTTCTGACTTGGAACCATAGGTGTAATGCAGAAAACAGTTATTGTATTCTAAAACCTAACCAAGAAATCTTTTACCCACTTACGATATAATTCTTTTCTATTCCATCAATAGATGTTATTTTACTTTTTTATACGTATTTTTATTTTAGTAATTTATAAACTATTTTCTTTATATACTTCATTACCTTTTAGTGTAATGAAGAGAATGAATTACAGAAGGTTTTTATAATTATATTGCGAACAATATTTTTCCTCGAAATAAATAAACAATGACGATGATCTTGTTTACAATATGGAGCTTGATGTCTTACTCCATGTTCGTTTATTACATTTTCTGCCATACCCGACTGTTCTTTTCTTTCTTGTGGTGAAGGTTTTTGACAATTGATAAATATATATATATATATAAAGTTGAGTTAAGAATAATGACTCTGATATTATAGCCATTAGGTCCTGAATAATAAGTGGTGTCTAAGTGAACAAATGTATGATGTCTTCAATTACCAGCGTAGTGTGGGGTAACAGTGGGGGTAGAAGCGAAGGGTAGGAGTGAAGGGTGGGAGTAAGCCGTGGGAGTAAGGGGTGGGAGTAAGGTGAGCAAGGCGGGCGTGGAGTAAGGGGAAGGCATAAGGTGGGAGTAGGTGGGGAGCATGGATGGGATAATGGTGGGAGTAAGGGTGGTATAAGGGTGGGCAGGTGGAGTATGTGAGCATATGTGGAGTAGGCGTGGGAGTATAAGGGGTGAGTAAGGTGGGAGTAAGGAGTAAGGGGTGGAGCAAGACGTGGGAGGTTATGGGATAAGGTGTATATGGTGGAGGGTGTGTATATGTATACAGTATATGTATGGGTGTGGAGAAGGGGTAGAGGCAGGTGAGCATGTGGAGAACAAAGGCAGGAGGGCATGACAAGGGTGGAAGGCGGTGAAGGAAAGAGGCGGGGTGGAGTAAGGGTAGGAGGAAGGGGTGGGAGTATAGGAGGCAGGTGGGAGAAGGAGGAGGGCAAGTGAGTAAGGGTGGGAGGCGGGGTGGGAGTAAGGTGCAGGCGGTATAAGGTGGGAGTAAGGGAGTAAGGGGTGGGAGTAAGGGGTGGCAGTAAGGGGTGGCAGTAAGGGGTAGGAGTAAGGGGTGGGAGCAAGGGGTACGAGTAAGAGGGTGGAAGCAAGGGGTGGAAGCAAGGGGTGGGAGTAAGGGGTATGAGTAAGTGGTAGGAGTAAGTGGTAGGAGTAAGGGGTAGAAGTAAGGGGTAGAAGTAAGGGGTAGGAGTAAGGGGTAGAAGTAAGGGGTAGAAGGAAGGGGTGGGAGCAAGGGGTGGGAATAAGGGGTGGGAATAAGGGGTGGGATTAAGGGGTGGGAGTAAGGGGTAGGAGTAAGGGGTAGGAGTGACGAGTAAGAATGTGGGACAAGAGAGAGGGGTAGCAGTGGGGGGTAGGGTTAGGTTACAAATTTCTATTTACTTCATCATCTGTATCCTGCTGGTGATGTTCTCTCTTTAAACAATTTGTAAAATAAATAAATAAATGGTCAGGTGTAAATGGTAAGAATTTAACAGAGTAATACTGAGGTATTACAAGAAAGAACTAAAAACTGTCCACTGTGTGTATCAACATTTTATAAAAGTATTTGTGAAGCTGTAAAATACTTAGATATAAACTTTTAATTCAACTCTGTAATAAAAATAATTGCAATAATGAATCTAAACAAGAAATGAACTGGGTGAAAAAAATCTACAAAATACTAAAAATATAAAAAAGAAGAATTACAGTAAACCCTGAATCATTGTAATAAACATTATTAAACTTTTCGTTGTTATGACCTAAAACAAACAAGGAAGACTCGTCTAGATTTTCGCTCTGTGAATTAACTCCTTGGATCGCTTTTGGGCAAGAGGGGAGTTACTCCGACTTATTCCGTGAAAATATTCCCAACTGTCCATAGAATCCGTTACAGTTTCCTTTATAGTAAGTGACTCATAAATGATTAATATTCCCATTCACCAATACTTTATTATATCAGAGAACAGTGCAGAGATAAGCTGGCCAATGAGCGATGGTCAAAGATAATACAGATTTAATACTGGATTGATAAGTACAGCTATAGTGATTTGTTTCATGTTACAGTAATAATAAACTTTATCAAATGTTATAACTACCAAAGTGTTATTTTCGTGATCGATACCCTGCTGCCAGGATTATAACATCGTTTAAAAGTTCAGTAAAATATCATGCAGATTAAAACCTAACCTAGTGTATCGTAACCTAACTTAGCCTTTCCTAAGCTAACTTAGACTATCCTAAACTAGCCTAACCTATCCTAATCACACCAAACCTAACCTATCCTAAATTTATATATCATCAACAGATTATAGATATGTTGGAGAAATAATTATCAAAAGTTTGTTGTCTCTGCAAATGTATTTTTAAAAAAAGAAAATGAAATTAAAACTTTCTAGAGAACTCAATTGTGTCATGAGCGTTGCGGCTTGGTTAGGTTAGGTAACATTAGGTTAGGTTAGATAAGGTAAGGTAAGATTAGGTAAAGTGAGGTAGTGTTAGGGTTAAATACATTTTACTAATTTTGCATCAAAATAATCACGACTGAAGGTATCGGATAAAAAACCTCTGAATATAATTCTTTTTCTGAGAAAAAAATTTCTTTACCACTTATTTTTTGCCCCACTTTTTTTATTAAGTTTGATGAACTTAGATTAGGTTAGGTATTATTTAACTCTGAGTCATGGGTACTTATTGGATACTTGGCAGAATAACTTGTTATAACTTGGTCCTAACAAAGTCGGAGTCTAAGCAAAAATGTTCACTTGACCTCATATTTGAATTTCATTACTGAAGGATATTTACAGCTATACCACATTAATAAGGTCTATCTGCA
>NW_024734213.1:0-11810 GCF_018991925.1 Homarus americanus | reverse complement strand
TGTTATACTCGATCAGGGCCTTTGTTATACTCGATCAGGAGACTTTGTAATACTCGACCAGGGGACTTTGTTATACTCGATCAGGGGAATTTGTAATACTTGACGAGGGGACTTTGTTCTACTCGATAAGGGGACTTTTTTATACTCGACCAGGGGACTTTGTTATACTCGATCAGGGGCCTTTGTTATACTCGATCGGGGGACTTTGTTATACACGATCAGAGGACTTTGCTATACTCGATCGGGGGACTTTGTTTTCCTCGATCAGGGGCTTTGCTATACTCGATCAAGGGACTTTGTTAAACTCGATTAATGGCCTTTATTATACTCGATCAAGGGCCTTTGTTAAACTCCATTAGGGGACTTTGTTATACTCGATCAGAGGACTTTGTTATACTCGATCAGGGGACTTTGTTATACTCGACAAGGGGACTTTGTTATACTCGATCAGGAGGTTTTGTTATACTCGATCAGGGGACATTACTATACTCGACCAGGGAACTTTGTTATACACGATCAGGGGATATGTTATACTCGATCACTGGGCTTTGTTATACTCAAACGGAGGCCTTTGTTTTTCTCGATCAGGGGCCTTTGTTATCCTCGATCAATGGACTTTGATATACTCGATCAGTGGACTTTGTTATACTCGATCAGGGGGCTTTGTTTTCCTTGATCAGGGGACTTTGTTATACTCCATCAGTGTCTTTGTTATACTCCATCAGGGGCCTTTGTTATACTCGACCAGGGGACTTTGTTATACTCGATCAGGGGACTTTGTTATACTTGATCACTGGACTTTGTAATATTCGATCAGGGGGGCTTTGTTATACTCGACCAGGCGCCTTTGTTATGCTCGATAAGGGGACTTTGTTATACTCGATCAGGGGAATTTGTTTTACTCAACCAGGGGACTTTGTTATACTCGATCAGGGGACTTTGTTATACTCGATCAGGGGCCTTTGTTATGCTCGACCAGAGGACTTTGTTATACTCGATCAGGGGACTTTGTTATACTCGATCAGGGGGCTTTGATATGCTCGACCAGGGGACTTTGTTATACTCGATTAGGGGACTTTGTTATTCTCGATGATTTGGCTTTGTATTACTCGATCTAGGGCCTTTGTCATAATCGATCAGGGGACTTTGTTAGACTCGATGAGGGGCCTTTGCCATAATCGATCAGGGGACATTGTTTTACTCGATCTAGGGCCTTTGCCATAATCGATCAGGGGACTTTGTTAGACTCGATGAGGGGCCTTTGTTATACTCGATGAGGGGCCTTTGTTATACTCAATCATGGCTGTTATACCCAACCAGGGATTCCTGGTTATACCTGGATCAGGGGGCTTATATCTTTTTTGATTAGTGACCTTGTTATACTCGATGAGGGCTATTTATTCTCGATCAAGAGCCTGCTAAACTCAATCAGGGACCTTGTTAGACCCGATTAGGGGCCTTTGTTATTTCTGATCAGGGGACTTTGTTATACCTGATCAGGGCTTTGTTACACCGACCAGGGCCTTGTTATGCTCGATGAGAGGCCTGTTAGACTCGATGAGGGGCCTTTGTTATACTCGATGAGGGGCCTTTGTTATACTCAATCATGAGACTTTGTTACACTCGATCAGGGCCTTTATTATACTCGACCAGGGGGGTTTGATATACTCGATCAGGGGATTTTGTTATACTCGGTATGGGGGCTTTATTATACTCAATCAGGGGACTTTGTTATACTCGATCACGGGTCTTTGTTATACTCGATCAGGGGGCTTTGTTATACCCGACCAGGGTGCTTTGTTATACTCAATCAGGGGACTTTGTTATACTCCATCATGGTCTTTGTTATACTCCATCAGGGACCTTTGTTATACTCGACCAGGGGACTTTGTTATACTCAATCAGGGGACTTTGTTATACTTGATCAGGGGACTTTGTAATATTCGATCAGGGGGGCTTTGTTATTCTCGACCAGAGGCATTTGTTATGCTCGATAAGGGGACTTTGTTATACTCGATCAGTGGCCTTTGTTATACTCGATTAGGGGACATTACTATACTCGACCAGGGAACTTTGTTATACACGAACAGGGGATATGTTATACTCGTTCAGGGGATGTGTTATACTCGATGAGGAGACTTTCTTATACTCGATCAGGGGGCTTTGTTTTCCTTGATCAGGGGTCTTTGTTATACTCCATCAGGGTCTTTGATATACTCCATCAGGGGCTTTTGTTATACTCGACCAGGGGACTTTGTTATACTCGATCAGGGGAGTTTGTTATACTTGATCACTGGACTTTGTAATATTCGATCAGGGGGGCTTTGTTATACTCGACCAGGGGCCTTTGTTATGCTCGATAAGGGGACTTTGTTATACTCGATCAGGGGCCTTTGTTATTCTCGATCAGGGGAATTTGTTTTACTCGACCAGGGTACTTTGTTATACTCGATCAGGGGACTTTGTTATACTCGATCAGGGGACTTTGTTATACTCGATCAGGGGGCTTTGATATACTCGATCAGGGGACTTTGTTATACTCGATCAGGGGACTTTCTTATTCTCGATGATTGGGCTTTGTTATACTCGATCAGGAGACTTTGTTATACTCGACCAGGGTCCTTTGTTATGCTCGACCAGTGGTCTTTGTTATACTCGATCAAAGGGCTTTGTTATATTCGATTAGGGGACTTTGTTTTACTCGACCAGGGGCCTTTGTTATGGTCAACCAGGGGACTTTGTTATGCTCAATCAGGGGACTTTGTTATACTTGATCAGGGGGCTTTGTTTTCCTCGACCAGGGAACTTTGTTATACTCGATCAGGGGACTTTGTTATACTCGATGATTGGGCTTTCTTATACTCGATCAAGGGCCTTTGTCATAATCGATCAGGGGACTTTGTTAGACTCGAAGAGGGGCCTTTGTTATACTCGATGAGAGGCCTTTGTTATACTCGATCATGAGCCATTGTTATATTCAACCAGGGGGATTTTGTTATACTCGACCAGGGGAATTTGTTATACTCGATTAGGGGATCTTGGTATACACGATGAAGGGGATTTGATATACTCGATCAGGGGACTTTGTTATACTCGATCAGGGGACTTTGTAATACTCGACCAGGGGACTTTGTTATAGTCGACCAGAGGACTTTGTTATATTCGATTAGGGGACTTTGTTATACTCGATGAGGGGGCTTTGAGATACTCGATCAGGGGACTTTGTTATACTCGACCATAGGACTTTTTTATACTCGATCAGGAGGCTTTGTTATACTCAACCGGTGGCCTTTGTTATACTCGATCAGGTGACTTTGTTATACTCGACCATGGGACTTTGTTATACTCTATCATGGGACTTTGTTATACTCGATCAGAGCCGCTTGTTTACTCGATGAGGGGTCTTTGTTATACCATACCAGGGGATTTTGTTATACTCGAACCAGGGGAATTTGTTATACTCGATCATGAGACTTAGTTATACTCGATCAGGGAAATTTATTATACTCGACCAGGGGAGTTTGTTATACTCGATCAAGGGCTTTTGTTATACTCGATCAGGGGACTTTGTTATATTCGATCAGGGGGCTTTCTTATATTCGATGAGGGGACTTTGTTATACTCGATGAGGGACTTTGTTATATTCGATTAGGTGACTTTGTTATACTCGATGAGGGGCCTTTGGTAGACTCGATGAGAGGCCTATGTTATACTCGATTAGAGGACTTTGTTATACTCGATGAGGGGCCTTTGTTATACTTGATCAAGGGCTTTTGTTATACTCGAACCAGGGGACTGTGTTATTCGAGATCATGAGACTTTGTTATACTCCATGAGGGGCCTTTATTAAACTCGACCAGGGGGCTTTGATATTCTCGATCAAGTGACTTTGTTATTCTCGATGAGGGGATTTGTTATACTCGACCAGCGGACTTTTTTGTGCTCGATCAGGGGACTTTGTTATACTCGATCAGTGGGCTTTGTTATCCTCGATCAGGGGACATTACTATCTCGACCAGGGGACTTTGTTATATACGATCAGGGGATATGTTATACTCCATCAGGGGATGTGTTATACATGATCAGGGGACTTTGTTATACTCGATCAGGAGACTTTGTTACATTCAACCGGGGGCCTTCGTTATACTCGATCAGGGGACTTTGTTGTACTCGATCAGGGGACTTTTTAATTCTCGATCAGGCGGCTTTGTTATACTCGATCACGGGAATTTGTTATACTCGACCAGGGGACTTTGTTATACTCGATCATTGGACTTTTTTTACTCCATCAGGAGACTTTGTTATACTCGACCAGGGGACTTTGTTATTCTCGATCAGGGGACTTTGTTATACTCGATTAGGGGGCTTTGTTATCCTCGATCAGGGGACTTTGTTATCCTCGATCAGGGGACTTTGTTATACTCGATCAGGGGACTTTGTTATACTCCTTCAGGGGACTTTGTTATACTCGATGATTGGGCGTTGTTATACTCGATCAGGGGATGTGTTATAATCGATCAGGGGACATTGTTATACTCGATCAGGAGACTTTATTATACTCAAACGGGGGCCTTTGTTATACTCGATCAGGAGACTTTGTTGTACACGACCAGGGGACTTTGTTATACTCGACCAGGGGAATTTGTTATATTAGATCAGAGGACTTTGTTATACTCGATCAGGGCCTTTGTTATACTCGATCAGGAGACTTTGTTATACTCGACCAGGGGACTTTGTTATACTCGATCAGGGGAATTTGTAATACTTGACTAGAGGACTTTGTTATACTCGATAAGGGGACTTTGTTATACTCGACCAGGGGACTTTGTTATACTCGATCAGGGGCCTTTGTTATACTCGATCGGGGGACTTTGTTATACACGATCAGAGGACTTTGTTATACTCGATCGGGGCACTTTGTTTTACTCGATTAAGGGCTTTGTTATACTCGATCAAGGGACTTTGTTAAACTCGATCAGGGGGCTTTGTTTAACTTGATCAGGGGACTTTGTTATACTCCATCAGTGTCTTTGTTATACTCCATCAGGGGCCTTTGTTATACTCGACCAGGGGACCTTGTTATACTCGATCAGGGGACTTTGTTATACTTGATCACTGGACTTTGTAATATTCGATCAGGGGGGCTTTGTTATACTCGACCAGGGGCCTTTGTTATGCTCGATAAGGGGACTTTGTTATACTCGATTAGGGGCCTTTGTTATGCTCGACCAGAGGACTTTGTTATACTCGATCAGGGGACTTTGTTATACTCAATCAGGGAGCTTTGTTTTCCTCGACCAGGGGACTTTGTTATACTCGATTAGGGGACTTTGTTATACTCGATGATTGGGCTTTGTTTTATTCGATCAAGGGCCTTTGTCATAATCGATCAGGGGACTTTGTTAGACTCGATGATAGGCCCCTGTTATACTCGATGAGGGGCCTTTGTTATACTCAATCAACGGCCATTGTTATATTCAACCAGGGGACTTTGTTAGACTCGATCAGGGGGCTTTGTTATATTCGATAAGGGGACTTTGTTATACTCGATGAGGGGCATTTGTTATACTCGATCAAGGGCCTTTGCTAAACTCGATCAAGGGACTTTGTTAGACTCGATTAGGGGCCTTTGTTATTCCCGATGAAGGGACTTTGTTATACTCGATCAGGGGCCTTTGTTATTTGCGACCAGGGGCCTTTGTTATGCTCGATCAGAGGGCTTTGATATACTCTATCAGGGGCTTTTGTTATACTCGAACCAGGGGAATTTGTTATACTCGATCATGAGACTTTGTTATACTCGATCAGGGCCTTTATTTTACTCGACCAGGGGGGTTTGATATACTCGATCAGGGGATTTTGTTATACTCGGTATGGGGGCTTTATTATACTCAATCAGGGGACTTTGTTATACTCGATCAGGGGGCTTTGTTATACCCGACCAGGGTGCTTTATTATACTCGATCAGGGGACTTTGTTATACTCGATCAGGGGGCTGTGTTTTCCTCGATCAGGGGACTTTGTTATACTCCATCATGGTCTTTGTTATACTCCATCAGGGGCCTTTGTTATACTCGACCAGGGGACTTTGTTATACTCAATCAGGGGACTTTGTTATACTTGATCAGGGGACTTTGTAATATTGGGATCAGGGGGGCTTTGTTATTCTCGACCAGAGGCCTTTGTTATGCTCGATAAGGGGACTTTGTTATACTCGATCAGTGGCCTTTGTTATACTCGATTAGGGGACATTACTATACTCGACCAGGGAACTTTGTTATACACGAACAGGGGATATGTTATACTCGTTCAGGGGATGTGTTATTCTCGATGAGGGGACTTTGTTATACTCGATCAAGGGGCTTTGTTTTCCTTGATCAGGAGTCTTTGTTATACTCCATCAGGGTCTTTGTTATACTCCATCAGGGGCCTTTATTATGCTCGATAAGGGGACTTTGTTATACTCGATCAGGGGCCATTGTTATTCTCGATCAGGGGACTTTGTTTTACTCGATCAGGGTACTTTGTTATACCCGACCAGGGTGCTTTGTTATACTCGATCAGGGGACTTTCTTATACTCGATGATTGGGCTTTGTTATACTCGATCAGGAGACTTTGTTATACTCGACCAGGGTCCTTTGTTATGCTCGACCAGTGGTCTTTGTTATACTCGATCAAAGGGCTTTATTATATTCGATTAGGGGACTTTGTTTTACTCGACCAGGGGCCTTTGTTATGGTCAACCAGGGGACTTTGTTATGCTCAATCAGGGGACTTTGTTATACTTGATCAGGGGGCTTTGTTTTCCTCGACCAGGGAACTTTGTTATACTCGATCAGGGGACTTTGTTATACTCGATGATTGGGCTTTCTTATACTCGATCAAGGGCCTTTGTCATAATCGATCAGGGGACTTTGTTAGACTCGAAGAGGGGCCTTTGTTATACTCGATGAGAGGCCTTTGTTATACTCGATCATGAGCCATTGTTATATTCAACCAGTGGGACTTTGTTATACTCGACCAGGGGAATTTGTTATACTCGATCAGGGGATCTTCGTATACACGATGAAGGGGATTTGATATACTCGATCAGGGGACTTTGTTATACTCGATCAGGGGACTTTGTAATACTCGACCAAAGGACTTTGTTATAGTCGACCAGGGGACTTTGTTATACTTGATTAGGGGACTTTGTTATACTCGATGAGGGGGCTTTGATATACTCGATCAGGGGACTTTGTTATACTCGACCAGGAAACTTTTTTATACTCGATCAGGAGGCTTTGTCATACTCAACCGGTGGCCTTTGTTATACTTGATCGATCAGGTGACTTTGTTATACTCGACCATGGCACTTTGTTATACTCTATCAGGGGACTTTGTTATATTCGATCAGGGGACTTTGTTATACTCGATCAGGGCCTTTGTTATACTCGATCAGGAGTGTTATACTCGACCAGGGGACTTTGTTATACTCGACCAGGGGAATTTGTAATACTTGACTAGGGGACTTTGTTATACTCGATAAGGGGACTTTGTTATACTCGACCAGGGGACTTTGTTATACTCGATCAGGGGCCTTTGTTATACTCGATCGGGGGACTTTGTTATACACGATCAGAGGACTTTGTTATACTCGATCGGGGGACTTTGTTTTACTCGATCAGGGGCTTTCTTATACTCGATCAAGGGACTTTGTTAAACTCGATTAATGGCCTTTATTATACTCGATCAAGGGCCTTTGTTATACTCCATTAGAGGACTTTGTTATACTCGATCAGAGGACTTTGTTATACTCGATCAGGGGACTTTGTTATACTCGACCAGGGGACTTTGTTATACTCGATCAGGAGGCTTTGTTATACTCGATGAGGGGACATTACTATACTCGACCAGGGAACTTTGTTATACACGATCAGGGGATATGTTATACTCGATCAGGGGATGTGTTATACTTGATCACTGGGCTTTGTTATACTCAAACGGAGGCCTTTGTTTTTCTCGATCAGGGGCCTTTGTTATCCTCGATCAATGGACTTTGTTATACTCGATCAGGGGACTTTGTCATACTCGACCAGGGGGCTTTGTTTTCCTTGATCAGGGGACTTTGTTATACTCCATCAGGGTCTTTGTTATACTCCATCAGGGGCCTTTGTTATTATACTCGACCAGGGGACTTTGTTATACTCGATCAGAGGACTTTGTTATACTTGATCACTGGACTTTGTAATATTCGATCAGGGGGGCTTTGTTATACTCGACCAGTCGCCTTTGTTATGCTCGATAAGGGGACTTTGTTATACTCGATCAGGGGACTTTGTTTAACTCGACCAGGGGACTTTGTTATACTCGATCAGGGGACTTTGTTATACTCGATCAGGGGCCTCTGTTATGCTCGGCCAGAAGACTTTGTTATACTCGATCAGGGGACTTTGTTATACTCGATCAGGGGGCTTTGATATACTCGACCAGGGGACTTTGTTATACTCGATTAGGGGACTTTGTTATTCTCGATGATTTGGCTTTGTTTTACTCGATCTAGGGCCATTGTTATATTCAACCTGGGGACTTTGTGATACTCGATCAGGGGCCTTGTTTTCCTCGATCAGGGGACTTTGTTATACTTGATCAGGGGAATTTGTTATACTCGATGAGGGGACTTTGTTATACTCGATCAGGGGACTTTGTTATACTCGATCAGGGGACATAGATATACTCGATCAGGGGGCTTTGTTATCCTCGATCAGGGACTTTGTTATACTTTCGACCAGGGGACTTTGTAATATCCGATGAGGGCTTTCTTATACTCGATGAGGGCCTTTGTTATACTCGACCAGGGGACTTTGTTATACTCCATCCAGCTGTCTGTTATACTCCAAATGGGGCCTTTGTTATACTCGATCAATGGACTTTGTTATACTCGATCAGGGGACTTTGTTTTACTCGATCAGGGGGCTTTGTTTTCCTTGATCAGGGGACTTTGTTATTCTCCATCAGGGTCATTGTTATACTGCATGAGGGGCCTTTGTTATACTCGACCAGGGGACTTTGTTATACTCGATCAGTGGACTTTGTTATACTTGATCACTGGACTTTGTAATATTCAATCAGGGGGCTTTGTTATACTCGACCAGGGTCCTTTGTTATTCTCGATAAGGGGACTTTGTTATACTCGATCAGGGTCTTTGTTTTACTCGACCAGGGGACTTTGTTATACTCGATCAGGGGACTGTGTTATACTCGATGAGGGTCCTTTGTTATGCTCGACCAAAGGACTTTGTTATACTCGATGAGGGGACTTTGTTATACTCGATCAGGGGGCTTTGATATACTCGACCAGGTGACTTTGTTATACTCGATTAGGGGACTTTGTTATTCTCGATGATTTGGCTTTGTTTTACTCGATCTAGGGCCTTTGTCATAATCGATCAGGGGACTTTGTTAGACTCGATGAGGGGCCTTTGTTATACTCGATGAGGGACCTTTGTTATACTCAATCATGGGCCATTGTTATATTCAACCAGGGGACTTTGTTATACTCGATCAGGGGGCTTTGTTATATTCGATTAGGGGACTTTGTTATACTCGATGAGGGACATTTGTTATACTCGATCAAGGGCCTTTGCTAAACTCGATCAGGGGACTTTGCTACACTCGATTAGGAGCCTTTGTTATTCTCGATCAGGGGACTTTGTTATACCTGATCAGGGGGCTTTGTTATACTCGACCAGGGGCCTTTGTTATGCTCGATCAGAGGCCTTTGTTATAATATGTGAGGGGCTTTTGTTATACTCGAACGAGGGGAATTTGTTATACTCGATCATGAGACTTTGTTATACTCGATCAGGTCCTTTATTATACTCGACCAGGGGGGTTTGATATACTCGATCAGGGGATTTTGTTATACTCGGTAAGGGGGCTTTATTATACTCAATCAGGGGACTTTGTTATACTCGATCAGAGGTCTTTGTTATACTCGATCAGGGGGCTTTGTTATACCCGACCAGGGTTCTTTGTTATACTCGATCAGGGGACTTTGTTATACTTGATCAGGGTGCTGTGTTTTCCTCGATCAGGGGACTTTGTTATACTCCTTCATGGTCTTTGTTATACTCCATCAGGGGACTTTCTTATACCTGATCAGGGGACTTTGTAATATTCGATCAAGGGGGCTTTGTTATTCTCGACCAGAGGCCTTTGTTATGCTCGATAAGGGGACTTTGTTATACTCGATCAGGGGCCTTTGTTATACTCGATTAGGGGACATTACTATACTCGACCAGGGAACTTTTTTATACACGAACAGGGGATATGTTATACTCGTTCAGGGGATGTGTTATACTCGATGAGGGGACTTTGTTATACTCGATCAGGGGGCTTTGTTTTCCTTGATCAGGGGTCTTTGTTATACTCCATCAGGGTCTTTGTTATACTCCATCAGTGGCTTTTGTTATACTCGACCAGGGGACTTTGTTATACTTGATCAGGTGACTTTGTTATACTTGATCACTGGACTTTGTAATATTCGATCACTGGGGGCTTTGTTATACTCGACCAGGGGCCTTTGTTATGCTCCATAAGGGGACTTTGTTATATTCGATCAGGGGCCATTGTTATTCTCGATCAAGGGACTTTGTTTTACTCGATCAGGGGACTTTGTTATACTCGATCAGGGGACTTTGTTATACTCGATCAGGGGGCTTTGATATACTCGATCAGGGGACTTTGTTATATCTCGATCAGGGGACTTTGTTATACTCGATGATTGGGCTTTGTTATACTCGATCAGGAGACTTTGTTATACTCGACCAGGGTCCTTTGTCATGCTCGACCAGTGGTCTTTGTTATACTCGATCAGAGGGCTTTGTTATATTCGATTAAAGGACTTTGTTTTACTCGACCAGGGGCCTTTGTTATGGTCAACCAGGGGAATTTGTTATACTCAATCAGGGGACTTTGTTATACTTGATCAGGGGGCTTTGTTTTCCTCGACCAGGGATCTTTGTTATAATCGATCAGGGGACTTTGTTATACTCGATGATTGGGCTTTCTTATACTCGATCAAGGGCCTTTGTCATAATCGATCAGGGGACTTTGCTAGACTCGAAGAGGGGCCTTTGTTATACTCGATGAGAGGCCTTTGTTATACTCGATCATGAGCCATTGTTATATTCAACCAAGGGGACTTTGTTATACTCGACCAGGGAAATTTGTTTTACTCCATCAGGGGATCTTGGTATACACGATGAAGGGGATTTGATATACTCGATCAGGGGACTTTGTTATACTCGATCAGGGGACTTTGTAATACTCGACCAGGGGACTTTGTTATAGTCGACCAGGGGTTTTGTTATACTCGGTGGGGACTTTGTTATACCGATGAGGGAAACGTGCTCTACTCGATCAGGGGACTTTGTTATACTCGACCGGGGACTTTTTATACTTGATGTAGGGGACTTTGTTATTCTCGATCAGGGGGGGCTTTGTTATACTCGATCAGGGACTTTGTTATACTACGATGATTTGGGCTTTGTTATACTCGATTAGAGTGACTTTGTTATACTCGATAAGGGGACTTTGCTTTTCTCGACCAAGGAAATTTGTTATACTCCATCAAGGGCTTTTGTTATAACGAACCAGGGGACTTTGTTATACTCGATCATGAGACTTTGTTATACTGCATGAGGGGCTTTTATTATACTCGACCAGGGGGCTTTGATATTCTCGATCAAGGGACTTTGTTATGCTCGGTTAGGGGACTTTATTATACTCGACCATGGGACTTTGTTATACTCGATCAGGGAACTTT
>NW_024734212.1:0-24031 GCF_018991925.1 Homarus americanus | reverse complement strand
AACAGGGGACTTTGTTATACTTGACCAGGGGACTTTGTTATACTCGATTAGGCGGCTTTGTTATACTCGATCGGGGGACTTTCTTATACTCGATTAGAGGGCTTTTTTGGACTCGATCAGGGGACTTTATTATACTCGAGCAGGGAGCTTTGTTATACTCGATCAGGGGACTTTGTTATACTCGATCAGGAGGCTTTATTATACTCAATTAGGGGACTTTGCTATACTCGACAAGGGACTTTGTTATACTCGAGCAGGGGGCTCTGTTATACTCGATTAGGGGACTTTGATATGCTTGATCTAGGGACTTTGTTATACTGGGCCAGGGGACTTTTTTATACTCGATCAGGGGACTTTGTTACACTGGACCAGGGGACAATTTTATACTCGATTTGGGGGACTTTGTTACACTCGGTGAAGGACTTTGTTATACTCGACCAGGGCTTTTCTTATACTCGATTAGGGGACTTTGTTGTACTCGATAAGGGGACTTTGTTATACTCGATAAGGTGAATTTGTTATACTCGATAAGGGGACTTTGTTAGACTCGAACAAGGGACTTTGTTATACTCGACCAGGGTACTTTGTTATGCTCAATTAGGGGACTTTGTTATACTCGATGAGGGGCCTTTGTTACACTCGATCAGGGGCCTTTCTTATACTAGATCAGGGGACTTTGTTATACTCGATTAAAGGCCTTTTTTGGACCTCGATCAGGGGACTTTCTTATACTCGAGCAGGGGCTTTGTTATACTCGATGAGGGGACTTTGTCATACTCGATCAGGAGGCTTTGTTATACTCGATCAGGGGACTTTGCTATTCTCGACCAGGGGACATTGTTTTACACGATGAGGGGACTTTGTTATACTCGACCAGGGGGACTTTTTTATACTTGACCAATGAACTTAGTTATACTCGATGAGGGGCCTTTGTTATACTCGATCAGGGACTTTTCTTATACTCGACGAGGGGACTTTGTTATACTCGATCAGGGCTTTTATATAAACCAGAAGGACTTTGTTATACTCGATGATGGGACTTTGTTATACTCGACCAGGGGACTTTGTTATAATCGATCAGGGGACTTTTTTATACTCGACCAGAGGACTTTGTTATACTCTATCAGGGGACTTTGTTATACTCTATTAGGGGACTTTGTTATACTCGATTAGGGGCCTTTGTTATACTCGATGAGGGGACTTTGTTATACTCGACCCGAGGACTTTGCTATAATCGACCAAAGGACTTTGTTATACTCGTTTAGGGGACTTTGTTATACTAGACCAGGGGACTTTTTTATACTTGATCAGGGGACTTTCTCATACTAGACCAGAGGCCATTGTTATACTCAATCGGGGGACTTTGTTATATTCGATGAGTCGACTTTCCTAAATTTGACTAATGGACTTTGCTATACTCGATGAGGGGCCTTTGTTATACTCGATCAGGGGACATTGTTATACTCGACCAGGGGACTTTGTTATACTCCACCAGGGACTTTGTTATACTCGATCAGAGGATATTTTATACTCGATCAGGGGACTTTGTTATATTCGATCAGAGGACTTTGTTATACTCGACTAGGGGACTTATTTATATTCGATCAGGGGATATGCTATACTCGACCAGGGGACTTTGTTATACACGATTAGGGGACTTTGTTATACTCGATGAGGGGACTTAGTCTTACTCGATCAGGGCCCTTTGTTATACTCGTCCATGGGACTTTGTTATAATCGATTAGGGGACTTTGTTATGCTCGATCTGGGGACTTTGTTAAACTAGGCCAGAAGACGTTGTTATACTCGATCAGGGGACTTATTTTTACTCGATGAGGGGACTTTGTTACACTGGACCAGGGGACATTTTTTATACTCGATTAGGGGACTTTGTTATACTCGATAAGGGGACTTTGTTATACTGGACCAGGACACTTTGTTATACTCGATCAGGGGACGTTGTTATACTCGATCAGGGAACTTTGTTATACTCATCCAGAGGGCTTTGTTATTCTCCATCAGGGGACTTTGTTATACTCGATCAGGGGACTTTGTCTTACTCGATCATGGCCCTTTGCTATACTCGACCGGGGGACTTTGTTATAATCGATTAGGGGACTTTGGTATGCTCGACCTAGGGACTTTGTTATACTCGATCAGGGACTTTGTTATACTCGACAAGGGGCCTTTGTTATACTCGATTAGGGGACTTTGTTATACTCGATAAGGGGACTTTGTTATACTCGATAAGGGGAATTTTTTATACTCGATAAGGGGACTTTGTTAGACTCGAACAGGGGACTTTGTTATACTCGACCAGGGGACGTTGTTATCCTCGATTAGGCGGCTTTGTTATACTTGTTCAGGGGACTTTCTTATACTCGATTAGAGGCCTTTTTTGGACTCGATTAGGGGACTTTGCTATACCCGAGCAGGGGGCTTTGTTATACTCGATCAGGGGACTTTGTTATACTCGACCAGAAGAATTTGTTATATTCGATCAGGGGATATGTAATACTCGATCAGGAGACTTTGTTATACTCGATCAGGGGACTTTGTTATACTCGTCCAGAGGGATTTGTTATACTCGATCAGGGGACTTTGTTATATTCGATCAGGGGTTTTTGTCTTACTCGATCAGGGCCTTTGTTATACTTGACCAGGGGACTTTGTTTCACTCGATCATGGCCCTTTGCTATACTCGACCAGGGGACTTTGTTAAAATCGATCAGGGGACTTTGTTATGCTCGATCTGGGACTTTGTTATACTCGATCAGTGGACTTTCCTATATTTGACCAATGGACTTTGCTATACTCGATGAGGGGCCTATGTTATACTCGATCAGGGGACTTTGTTATACTCGACCAGGGGACTTTGTTATACTCTATCAGTGGACTTTGTCATACTCAACCAAAGGACTTTGTTATACTCGATCAGAGGATATGTTATACTCGATCAGGGGACTTTGTTATACTCGATCAGGGGACTTTGTTATACTTGATTAGGGGACTTTGTTATACTCGTCCAGGGGGCTTTGTTATACTCGATTAGGGGACTTTGTTATACTCGATCAGGGGACTTTGTCTCACACGATAAGGGGACTTTGTTAGACTCGAACAGGGGACTTTGTTATACTCGACCAGGGACTTTGTTATACTCGATAAGGCGGCTTAGTTATACTCGATCAGGGGACTTTTTTATACTCGAACAGAGGACTTTGTTATATTTGATTAGGGGACTTTGTTATACTCCACCAGGGGACTTTTTTATACTTGACCAATGGACTTTGTTATACTCATTGAGGGGCCTTTGTTATACTCGATCAGGGGACTTGGTTATACACGACTAGGGGACTTTGTTATATGCGATCAGGGATCTTTTTTATTCTCGACCAGTGGACTTTGTTATACTCGATCAGGGGATATGTTTTACTCGATCAGGGGTCTTTGTTGTTCTCAACCAGAGGACTTTGTTATACTCGATCAGGGGACTTTGTTATACTCAATCAGGGGACTCTGTTATACTCGATTAGGGGCCTTTGTTATACTCGATGAGGGGACTTTGTCATACTCGATCAGTGGTCTTTCCTATATTTGACCAATGGACTTTGCTATACTCGATGAGGGGCCTTTGTTGTACTCGATCACTGGGCTTTGTTATACACGACCAGGGGACTTTGTTATACTCGTTCAGGGGTCTTTGTTATACTCGACCAGAGGACTTTGTTATACTCGATCAGGGGATATGTTATACTCGATCAGGGGACTTTGTTTTACTCGATTAGGGGACTTTGTTATACTTGATCATAGGACTTTGTTATACTCAACCAGGGGCCTTTGTTATACTCGATTAGAAAACTTTGTTATACTCGACCAGGGGACTTTGTTATACTCCACCAGGTACTTTTTTATACTCGATCAGGGGATATGTTTTACTCGATTAGGGGACTTTGTTATACTCGGTTCAGGGGACTTTGTTATACTCTCCAGGGGGCTTTGTCTTACTCGATCAGGGCCCTTTGTTATACTCGACCAGGGGACTTTGTTATAATCGATTAGGGGACATTGTTATGCTTGATCTGGGGACTTTGTTAAGCTGGGCCAGGAGACGTTGTAATACTCTATCAGGGGATATGTTATACTTGATCAGGGGACTTTGTTATACTGGACCAGGGGACTTTGTTATACTCGATTAGGGGACTTTGTTATACTCGATGAGGGAACTTTGTTATACTCGTCTAGGGGGCTTTGTTATACTCGATCAGGGGACTTTTGTTACACTGGATCAGGGAACTTTGTTATACTCGACCAGGGGCCTTTGTTATACTCGATTAGGGGACTTTGTTATGCTCGATAAGGGGACTTTGTTATACTCGAAAAGGGGAATGTGTTATACTAGATAAGGGGACTTTGTTAGACTCGAACAGGGGACTTTGTTATACTCGACCATGGGCCTTTGTTATACTCGATTAGGCGGCTTTGTTATACTCGATCAGGGGACCTTCTTATACTCAATGAGGGGCCTTTGTTATACTCGATGAGGGGCCTTTGTTATACTAGATCAGGGGACTTTGTTATACTCGATTAGAGGCCTTTTTGGACTCGATCAGGGGACTTTGTTATACTCGAGCAGGGGGCTTTGTTATACTTGATCAGGGGACTTTGTTATACTCGATCAGGAGGCTCTGTTATACTCGATCAGGGGACTTTGCTGCACTCGACCAGGGGACTTTGATATACTCGATAAGGGAACTTTGTTATACTCGACCAGGGGACTTTTTTATACTCGACCAGAGGACTTTGTTATCCACAATCAGGGAATATGTTATACTTGATCAAGGGACTTTGTTATACTCGATTAGGGGACTTTGCTATACTCGACCAGGGGACTTTGTTATACTCGATCAGGGGACTTTTTTATACTCGACCAGAGGACTTTGTTATCCCCAATCAGGAAATATGTTATACTTGATCAAGGGACTTTGTTATACTCTAAAGGGGACTTTGTTATACTCGATCAGGGGGCTTTGTTATACTCGATTAGTGGCCTTTGTTATACTCGATGAGGGGGCTTTGTTATACTCGACCAGGGGACTTGCTATAATCGACCAGGGGACTTTTTTAAACTCGATCAGGGGACTTTGTTACACTGGACCAGGGGACATTTTTATACTTGATTAGGGGACTTTGTTTTACTCGACCATGGGAGTTTTGTTATACTTGATCAGGGGACTTTTGTTACACTCGATCAAGGGACTTTGATATACTCGACCAGGGGCCTTTTCATACTCGACCAGAGGACTTTGTTATACTCGATCAGAGGATATGTTATACTCGATCAGGGGGCTTTGTTATACTCGATGAGGGGACTTTGCTATACTCGACCAGGGGACTTTGTTATACTCGATCAGGGGACTTTGTTATACTCGACCAGGGGACTTTTTTATACTTGATCAGGGGACTTTGTCATACTCGATCTGTGGACTTTCCTATATTTTACCAATGGACTTTGTTATACTCGATGAGGGGCCTTTGTTATACTCGATCAGGGGACTTTGTTATACTTGATTAGGGAACTTTGTTATACTCGATCAGGGGACTTTGTTACACTGGACCAGGGGACATTTTTATACTCTATGAGGGGACTTTGCTATACTGGACCAGGAGACTTTGTTATACTCGATCAGGGAACGTTGTTATACTCGATCATTGAACTTTGTTATACTCGAACAGGGACCTTTGTTATACTCGATTAGGGGACTTTGTTATACTCGATAAGGGGCCTTTTTATATTCGATAAGGGGAATTTGTTATACTCGATAAGGGGACTTTGTTAGACTCGAACAGGGGACTTTGTTATACTGGACCAGGGGACTTTGTTATACTCGATTAGGCGGCTTTGTTATACTCGATCAGGGGACTTTCTTATACTCGATGAGGGGCCTTTTTTATTCTCGATCAGGTTCCTTTGTTATACTAGATCAGGGGACTTTGTTATAATCGATGAGGGGCCTTTTTTATTCTCGATCAGGTTCCTTTGTTATACTTGATCAGAGGACTTTGTTATACTCGATTAGAGGCCTTTTATGGACTCGATCAGGGGACTTTGTTATACTCATGCAGGGGGCTTTTGTTATACTCGATCAGGGGACTTTGTTATAATCGATGAGGAGGCTTTGTTATACTCGATCAGGGGACTTTGCTACACTCGACCAGGGGACTTTGTTATACTGGAGTAGGGGACTTTGTTATAGTCGATCAGGGGATTTTGTTACGCTCGATCTGGGGACTTTGTTATACTGGGCCAAGAGACTTTGTAATACTCGATCAGGGACGTTGTTATACTCGTCCAGAGGGCTTTGTTATACTTGATTAGTGGACTTTGTTATACTCGATAAGGGGACTTTGTCTTTCTCGATCAGGGCCCTTTGCTATACTCGACCAGGGGACTTTGTTATAATCGATCAGAGGACTTTGTTATGCTCGATCTGGGACTTTGTTATATTCGATCAGGGGACTTTCCTATATTTGACCAATGGACTTTGCTATACTCGATGACGGGCCTTTGTTATACTCGATCAGGGGACTTTGTTATACTCGACCAGGGGACTTTGTTATACTCGATCAGGGGACTTTGTCATACTCGACCAGAGGACTTTGTTATACTCGATCAGAGGATATGTTATACTCGATCAGGGGGCTTTGTTATACTCGATCAGGGGACTTTGCTATACTCGACCAGGGGACTTTGTTATACTCGATCAGGGGACTTTGTTATACTCGACCAGGGGACTTTTTTATACTTGATTCAGGGGACTTTGTCATACTAGATCTGTGGACTTTCCTATATTTGACCAATGGACTTTGCTATACTCGATGAGCGTCCTTTGTTATACTCGATCAGGGGACTTTGCTATACTTGATTAGGGGACTTTGTTATACTCGATCAGGGGACTTTGTTACACTGGACCAGGGGACATTTTTATACTCGATTAGGGGACTTTGTTATTCTCGATTAGGGACTTTTGTTACACTCGATCAGGGAACTTTGTTATACTCGACCAGGGACCTTTGTTATACTCGATTAGGGGACTTTGTTATACTTGATATGGGGACTTTGTTATACTCGAAAAGGGGAATTTTTTATATTCGATAAGGGTTTTTGTTAGACTCGAACAGGGGACTTTGTTATACTCGAACAGGGGCCTTTGTTATACTCGATCAGGGGCCTTTGTTATACTAGATCAGGGGACTTTGTTATACTCGATTAGAGGCGTTTGTTATATTCGATGAGGAGGCTTTGTTATACTCGACCAGAGGACTTGCTATAGTCGACCAGGGGACTTTTTTATACTCGATCAGGGGACTTTGTTACACTGGAACAGGGGACATTTTATACTCGATTAGGGGACTTTGCTTTACTCGATCAGGGGACTTTGCTATACTCGATCAGGAGGCTTTGTTATACTCGATCAGGGGACTTTGCTAAACTCGACCAGGGGACTTTGTTATTCTCGAGCAGGGGGCTTTGTTATACTCGATTAGGGGACTTTGTTATACTCGATCAGGAGGCTTTGTTATACTCGATCAGGGGACTTTGCTATGCTCGATCATGGGAACTTTTTTATACTTGACCAATGGACTTTGTTATCCTCGATGAGGGGACTTTGTTATACTCGACCAGGGGACTTTGTTATACTCGATCAGGGGACTTTTTTATACTCGACCAGAAGACTTTGTTATACACTATCAGGGGACTTTGTTATACTCGATCAGGGGACTTTGTTATACTCGATTAGGGGCCTTTGTTATACTCGATGAGGGGGCTTTGTTATACTCGACCCGGGGACTTTGCTATAATCGACCAGGAGACTTTGTTATACTCGTTTAGGGGACTTTGTTATACTAGACCAGGGGACTTTTTTATACTTGATCAGGGGACTTTCTCATACTAGACCAGAGGCCATTGTTATACTCGATCGGGGGACTTTGTTATACTCGATGAGTGGACTTTCCTATATTTGACCAATGGACTTTGCTATACTCGATGAGGGGCCTTTGTTATACTCGATCAGGGGACATTGTTAAACTCGACCAGGGGACTTTCTTTTATTCGATCAGGGGACTTTGTTATACTCCTCCAGGGACTTTGTTATACTCGATCAGAGGATATGTTATACTCGATCAGGGGACTTTGTTATATTCGATCAGAGGACTTTGTTATACTCGACTAGGGGCCTTTTTATATTCGATCAGGGGATATGCTATACTCGACCAGGGACTTTGTTATACATGATTAGGGGACTTTCTTATACTCGATGAGGGGACTTAGTCTTACTCGATCAGGGCCCTTTGTCATACTCGTCCAGGGGACTTTGTTATAATCGATTAGGGGACTTTGTTATGCTCGATCTGGGGACTTTGTTAAACTAGGCCAGGAGACGTTGTTATACTCGATCAGGGGACTTTTTTTTACTCGATGAGAGGACTTTGTTACACTGGACCAGGGGACATTTTTATACTCGATTAGGGGACTTTGTTATACTCGATAAGGGGACTTTGTTATACTGGACCAGGAGACTTTGTTATACTCGTTCAGGGGACGTTGTTATACTCGATCAGGGAACTTTGTTATACTCGATCAGGGGACTTTGTCGTACTCGATCAGGGCCCTTTGCTATACCCGACCGTGGGACTTTGTTATAATCGATTAGGGGCCTTTGGTATGCTCGACCTAGGGACTTTGTTATACTCGATCAGGGACTTTGTTATACTCGACCAGGGGCCTTTGTTATACTCGATTAGGGGTCTTTGTTAAACTCGATAAGGGGACTTTGTTATACTCGATAAGGGAATTTGTTATACTCGATAAGGGGACATTGTTAGACTCGAACAGGTGACTTTGTTATACTCGACCAGGGGACGTTGTTATACTTGATTAGGCGGCTTTGTTATACTTGATCAGGGGACTTTCTTATACCGATTAGAGGCCTTTTTTGGACTCGATTAGGGGACTTTGTTATACTCGAGCAGGGGGCTTTGTTATACTCGACAAGGGGACTTTGTTATACTCGATGAGGAGGCTTTGTTATACATGATCACGGGACTTTCCTATACTCGACCAGGGGACTTTGTTATACTCGACCAGGGATCTCTTTTATACTTGACCAATGGACTTTGTTATTCTCAATGAGGGGACTTTGTTATACTCGACCAGGGGACTTTGTTATACTCGATCAGGGGACTTTTTTATACTCGACCAGAGGACTTTGTTATACTCAATCAGGGGATATGTTATATTCGATCAGGGACTTTGTTATACTCATCCAGGGGACTTTGTTATACTCAATCAGGGGATATGTTATATTCGATCAGGGGACTTTGTTATACTCATCCAGGGGACTTTGTTATACTCGATCAGGGGACTTTTTTATACTCGATGAGGAGGCTTTGTTATACTCTTTTGGGGACTTTGCTAAACTCGACCAGGGGATTTTGTTATACTCGAGCAGTGGGCTTTGTTATACTCGATCAGGGGACTTTTTTATACTCGACCAGAGGACTTTGTTATACTCAATCAGGGGATATGTTATATTCGAACAGGGGACTTTGTTATACTCATCCAGGGGACTTTGTTATACTCGATCAGGGGACTTTTTTATACTCGATGAGGAGGCTTTGTTATACTCGATCAGGGGACTTTGCTAAACTCGACCAGGGGACTTTGTTATACTCGAGCAGGGGGCTTTGTTATACTCAATTAGGGGACTTTGTTATACTCGATCAGGGGACTTTGTTACACTTTATTAGGGGACTTTGTTATACTCGATCAGCGGACTTTGTTACACTGGACCAGGGGTCATTTTTATACTCGATTAGGGGACTTTGTTATTCTCGATTAGGGGACTTTTGTTACACTCGATCAGGGAACTTTGTTTTACTCGACCAGGGACCTTAGTTATACTCGATTAGGGGACTTTGTTATACTCGATATGGGGACTTTGTTATGCTCGAAAAGGGGAATTTTTTATATTCGATAAGGGTTTTTGTTATACTCGAACAGGGGACTTTGTTATACTCGACCAGGGGCCTTTGTTATACTCGATCAGGGGCCTTTGTTATACTAGATTAGGGGACTTTGTTATACTCGATTAGAGGCCTTTGTTATATTCGATGAGGAGGCTTTGTTATACTCGACCAGAGGACTTGCTATAGTCGACCAGGGTACTTTTTTATACTCGATCAGGGGACTTTGTTACACTGGAACAGGGGACATTTTATACTCGATTAGGGGACTTTGTTTTACTCGATCAGGGGACTTTGCTATACTCGATCAGGGGACTTTGTTATACTCGATCACGGAACTTTGTTATACTCATCCAGGGGGCTTTGTTATACTCGATCAGGGGACTTTCTTATACTCAATCAGGGGATTTTGTTATAATCGATCAGGGGACTTTGCTATACTCGACCTGGGGACTTTGTTATAATCGATTAGGGGACTTTGGTATGCTCGATCTAGGGACTTTGTTATACTGGGCCAGGGGACTTATTTATACTCGATGAAGGGACTTTGTTACACTGGACCAGGGGACATTTTTATTCTCGATTAGGGGACTTTGTTATCATCGATCAGGGGACTTTGTTATACTGGACCAGGAGACTTTGTTATACTCGATCAGGAACGCGTTATACTCGATCAGGAACTTTTGTTATACTCATCCGTGCCTTTGTTATTTTCCACTAGGGACTTTTGTTATACTCGATTGGGGCCTTTTTTTTAACTTGATCAGATTTTGTTATACTTTACAGGGGCTTTGTTATACTCGATCAGGGGACTTTTTATACTGATCAAGAGTTTTGTGGTTATACCTGATCAGGGACTTTGCTAAATCCACCAGGTATTCTAAGCGGCACTTTGAGCAGGGAGCTTTGTTATACTCGATTAGGGGACTTTGTTATACTCGATCAGGAGGCTTTGTTATACTCGATCAGGGGACTTTGCTATGCTCGATCATAGGAACTTTTTTATACTTGACCAATGGACTTTGTTATCCTCGATGAGGGGACTTTGTTATACTCGACCAGGGGACTTTGTTATACTCGATCAGGGGACTTTTTTATACTCGACCAGAGGACTTTGTTATACTCTATCAGGGGAGTTTGTTATACTCGATCAGGGGACTTTGTTATACTCGATTAGGGGCCTTTGTTATACTCGATGAGGGGGCTTTGTTATACTCGACCCGGGGACTTTGCTATAATCGACGAGGGGACTTTGTTATACTCGTTTAGGGGACTTTGTTATACTAGACCAGGGGACTTTTTTATACTTGATCAGGGGACTTTCTCAAACTTGACCAGAGGCCATTTATACTCGATCCGGGGACTTTGTTATACTCGATGAGTGGACTTTCCTATATCTGACCAATGGACTTTGCTATACTCGATGAGGGGCCTTTGTTATACTCGATCAGGGGACATTGTTAAACTCGACCAGGGGACTTTCTTATATTCGATCAGGGGACTTTGTTATACTCCACCAGGGACTTTGTTATACTCGATCAGAGGATATGTTATACTCGATCAGGGGACTTTGTTATATTCGATCAGAGGACTTTGTTATACTCGACTAGGGGACTTTTTTATATTCGATCAGGGGATATGCTATACTCGACCAGGGACTTTGTTATACACGATTAGGAGACTTTGTTATACTCGATGAGGGGACTTAGTCTTACTCGATCAGGGCCCTTTGTCATACTCGTCCAGGGGACTTTGTTATAATCGATTAGGGGACTTTTGTTATGCCGGATCTGCACTTTGCCAAACCAGGCTGGTGAGAGGTTATACTCCATCAGGGGACTTTTTTACCGGCGAGGACTTTGGTTACACTGACCAGGGACATTTTATACTCCGATTAGGGACTTTGGTTATACTCGATAAGGGACTTTGTTATACTGGACCAGGAGACTTGCCGTACTCGATCAGGGACGTTGCTAACTCGATCAGGAACTTTGTTGCGCTCGATCAGGGGACTTTTGTCTACTCGATCAGGGCCCTTTGCTACTCGACCGGGGACTTTGTTATAACTGATTAGGGACTCTTGGTATGCTCGTCTAGGGACTTTGTTATACTCGATCAGGTCTTTGTTATACTCGATAAGGACTTGTTATACTCGATAAGGGAATTTGTTATACTCGATGAGGGGACTTTTGTTAGACCTTTAACAGGTGACTCGGTTATACTCGACCAGGGGACGTTGTTATACTTGATTAGGCGGCTTTGTTATACTTGATCAGGGGACTTTCTTATACTCAATTAGAGGCCTTTTTTGGACTCGATTAGGGGACTTTGTTATACTCAAGCAGGGGGGTTGTTATACTCGATCAGGGGACTTTGTTATACTCGATGAGGAGGCTTTGTTATGCTCGATCACGGGACTTTCCTATACTCGACCAGGGGACTTTGTTATACTCGACCAGGGATCTCTTTTATACTTGACCAATGGACTTTGTTATTCTCGATGAGGGGCCTTTGTAATACTCGATGAGGGAACTTTGTTATACTCGACCAGGGGACTTTGTTATACTCGATCAGGGGACTTTTTTATACTCGACCAGAGGACTTTGTTATACTCAATCAGGGGATATGTTATACTCGATCAGGGGACTTTGTTATACTCATCCAGGGGACTTTGTTATACTCGATCAGGGGACTATTTTATACTCGATGAGGAGGCTTTGTTATACTCGATCAGGGGACTTTGCTAAACTCGACCAGGGGACTTTGTTATACTCGAGCAGGGGGCTTTGTTATACTCAATTAGGGGACTTTGTTATACTCGATCAGGGGACTTTGTTATACTTGATTAGGGGACTTTGTTATACTCGATCAGGGGACTTTGTTACACTGGACCAGGGTGTTAGATGTTCTGGGTAATAAGTTCTATATACAGGAGAGAACACAAACACCTGTATAGTTTTGTAGGTTCGGTTTACTGGATTAGAGTATGTACACAGAGGTGGGCAGCACTGCTCCCTAGCTAGGGTCCTGGTCAACTACCATTGACGACGTATGGCAAGTGATACATTAGCAGCTTCCATACGTCGCCAGGCACATTAATTAAGCGTGTGGGATATGGTAATAACATTGCCACACGCTGCTAGCTAGGGCTTAAATATAAAATGAGCACATACATAATATATACATACATAATCCAGCATACATAATATATACACCTCCTCCCTATACGCTCACAGCAAAGTCTTGAGCGGACCTTTTTTCTGGATCCGTTCTTAAGCGTCGAGGACCCCATCACTGGAAGGCAGGGACTCAACACTGGTGGCGGGGAAGCAGAAGGCATTGCTGCCAAGAGGTCGCGTTCCTTTCCACCACACACGCACTCACTGGTAACCGCGACCTGGCAGTCCTGTGACTCCGTTGAGCATTCCAGCGCCATTTTGTGGTCCCAACGTAGGGAGGTCGGGTCCTGAACACGGACTTGGGTGCCGACACTCAACCTGGGGAGAGAACGGGCGTGGTCGTTGTAGCGGGCGACGACGTCTTGAACACGGTCGGCGGCTCGGCGATCACAATCCTCTGTCTTGGCCTGCCACTCCTTGGAGAAGGATTGAGGGTGAGCAGGGACACAAGAACGAAGGGGGCATCCATACAAAACCTGGGCAGGGGAGCGTCCGGTGTAGTTAGGTGTGTTGCGGAGTTCAAGAAGACCCCGGTCGAAGGCCTCGCAGTCAATATTCCCAAAAGGGGCCACCTTAAGGATGAGGTGCTTCAAAGATTTGACAGCAGCCTCAGCGTGGCCGTTGGACTGCGGGTAATGGGGCGATGACAACACATGCCGGACTCCCCATCGGTCAAGGAACGCAGCAAAGTCCCGGCTTGTGAACTGAGGCCCTCCGTCGGTTCGCAGGCGTACAGGAACGCCCACGTCACGGAAGTAGTGGCGGAACTTGCTGATGGTGGCGGCAGACGTCGTGTCATTACCGCCCTTGATGACAACCCGCCAACCAGAGAGACGGTCGACGATAACCAGGAAGGACTTTCCTGACACACAGAAAAAGTCGGCCGACACAGACTCAAAGGGGCGGGTGGGGTTGTCGTCACTCATGAAGGGTACCTGCTGCTGGCTGGGTTGTAATACGTGGCGGGGCTTACACACCTGGACAGCATTGGAGATGTCGGGGTCGATGCCAGGCCGGAACACAGTCTGTCGTGCACGTCGTTTGGTGGCCTCAGCTCCACGGTGACTGTCGTGAAGGCGAGCCAAGGCGTGGGGACGTGATGCAGCAGGGACAACTACTGAAGGAGAGGTGTCACTGGCCAGAGGTAGGGGTAGGGCGGCAGCAGGGTAGTTGCTGCTCCCTTCATGCACCCTAAGGGCGGTCTGGCAAAGCGGAGGTCCTCGGGAGGCGGTCCTAGATCGCTTGGAGAGAGCCCCAAGCATCGCAAATGCTGGGGACCGATGACTGTGGCATCAGCGCCGGTGTCGGGCAACATCTGAAGACGGGATGACACACCGCCGTAGGTCACGATGACGCTGATGTACTGGGGGACTTTGGTCCTGGGATGCGAGGAGCACACCCTCCTAAAATGGGTCGGGCTTTGTCCAGGGTCGTCGTGCCTCTGATTTGGCGACTGTGGGCGGCCCTCACTGGTAGAAGGGCGCCGAAGCTTCCGCCGACGCTGTCCCTTGGGTTCGTGGGTAGGGCAACACTTGTCATAGTGGCCCAGACGACCGCACACATTGCACTGTAGGTACTTAGCTGGGCACCGCACTGTGAGCGACCAGTGGCCCATACGGTCACAACTGTTGCAGGTAGACTGAGCAGCTGGACATACCTGTGTTCCGTGCTGCTTACCACAGTTGTTGCAAAATGAACCGGGCGTGGACGTGGTGGGCGAAGGCGTAGGAGCAGACTTCTTGTCCTTCTTGTACCGGGAAACAGCGCGTACAGCTGTAGGGGGAGCTCGGATGGCAGAGGTGGCACACCTGGCAGCCTCATAGGAGCGACATATCGTCAACACATCCTGAAGAGGAGAGGAAGAGTCGAGGGAGGTGAGGCGTTGGACAAGTTCCTCGTCCTTAACACCCATCAGGATCACCTGCTTCAACTGGGTCTCCTCGCACTGCTGGTGGTGGCCTAAACATATATCTACCTCTTCCGAGGCTCTCTTAAGACGTACATAAAAGCGTCAAAAGACTCACCCTCCATCTGTCTGCAGCTAAACAATTCCCTCCTGCGCAGAGCTTCATTCTGCTGTCCTTTGATGTGCCGTTGTAGAACGTCCAGTACCTCCTCTACAGACAGCGAAGAGGTTGGGGGTACCTGCAACGTATGTTCTAAGACACGCTGAACTTCCAAGGACAGGCACATACGCAGCTGGATGAGTTGTTTAGGCTGTGACAAACTCTGGAGATCCACCATTGTAGCATAATCAGTCCACCGCCGCCGCCATTCGCGAAAAGTCTGGAAATTTACATCAGGCTCCAAGATGGGCGGTGTTTGAGCTGCTGCTTTAGGTGGGGCTAGGGGGCGTGAAGGAAGCATGGATGAGGTATCTGAACCATTCAGTACCGAGGCAGTGTTAGAGCCAGGGGCTTGGTTAACAGTGAGGCGAGATATCAAGGCTTCAAACCGTGCACTGTCTTCCATTCTCCGTTGGTGGTCTCGTTCTGCCTCTGCTTGCCTTCTGTGCTCATCCGCCAAACGTCTGTGAGCTTCATCCTCGCGTCTCTCATCTCTCATAAACTTCATTAAGGCAATTATCTCTGGAGATAAAGCTGAATGTTGAGGTGAAGGGCTGCGCGATGTTGTGGGAGCTGGGCCGGCCTGGTCATCCATCTCTGGGGGACTATCATCCGCTTGACTCATCCAGGCGCTGGGTCCACGGCTACGTAAGGCATGAGACATAACTACTTTATCTGTGTACTGTGTCTTAAATCAGTGTTGACCGGTCAGCCCGTCGTATCAACAAGATTTCAGACAAAAATTTAATTAAATACACAGATAAGTAGGTTATATATATAAAATATATATAAGAAACCGCGCGGTCAGCAAGTGTTAGTACATGTATGTGTGTGTGTCCCAGGCAGGCAGAGCGTCTCGCCCCAGCTGTGAGGGGGGGTGGAGGCGGCGCTGTGAGGGAGGGGGGTGGAGACAGGAGTAGCTCAGTCGCTCTCTGTAAACGGTCAGAGGAGGGTGAGCTGAGCTCTACACCCCACAAATGCCCAGAACATGCCGTATACCTTGGAAATCCGTTCGAACAAGGTCACACATGAATGGCACGAAACACACAATGCACTAAACACTTCACAGAAAATCACTGTCACTGACACTGCTCAAAGTTGCGAAGTTCTTCGAGGGATGACGCGGGGTTGACCCAAGGCGGGGATCCATCAGCCGGCTTTCCACAAACTTGCACTAATCACTCGTAATAATCCAGTAAAACTACGCACTGCGCCATGTTAGATGTTCTGGGTAATAAGTTCTATATACAGGAGAGAACACAAACACCTGTATAGTTTTGTAGGTTCGGTTTACTGGATTAGAGTATGTACACAGAGGTGGGCAGCACTGCTCCCTAGCTAGGGTCCTGGTCAATCTGGCAGACGCACGATGGCAAGTGATACATTAGCATTTCCACGTCGCTGTGTTAATATTAATTGGCATGTGGGATGGTAATAACATTGCCACACGCTGCTAGCTAGGCTGAATAAATATATAAATGGATACATACATAATATACATACATGGGCTACATAACCAAGCGGCCACATAATATACATACAATAGGACATTTTTAATTATTAGGGACTTCTATTTTCGATCAGGGACTTTTGTCACAACCTGATCATCAGGAACTTTGTTATACTCGACCAGGGACCTTTGTTATACTCGATTAGGGGACTTTGTTATACTCGATATGGGGACTTTGTTATACTCGAAAAGGGGAATTTTTTATATTCGATAAGGGTTTTGTTAGACTCGAACAGGGGACTTTGTTATACTCGACCAGGGGCCTTTGTTATACTCGATCAGGGGCCTTTGTTGTACTAGATTAGGGGACTTTGTTATACTCGATTAGAGGCCTTTGTTATATTCGAAGAGGAGGCTTTGTTATACTCGACCAGAGGACTTGCTATAGTCGACCAGGGGACTTTTTTATACTCGATCAGGGGACTTTGTTACACTGGAACAGGGGACATTTTATACTCGATTAGGGAACTTATTTTACTCGATCAGGGGACTTTGCTATACTCGATCAGGGGACTTTGTTATACTCGATCACGGAACTTTGTTATACTCATCCAGGGGGCTTTGTTATACTCGATCAGGGGACTTTCTTATACTCAATCAGGGGATTTTGTCTTACACGATCAGGGCCCTTTGTTATACTCGACCGGGGGACTTTGTTATAATCGATCAGGGGACTTTGGTATGCTTGATCTAGGGACTTTGTTATACTGGGCCAGGGGACTTTTTTATACTCGATGAAGGGACTTTGTTACACTGGACCAGGGGACATTTGTATTCTCGATTAGGGGACTTTGTTATCCTTGATCAGGAGACTTTGTTATACTGGACCAGGAGACTTTGTTATACTCGATCAGGGAACGTTGTTATACTCGATCAGGGAACTTTGTTATACTCATCCAGGGGGCTTTGTTATTTTCCATCAGGGGACTTTGTTATACTCGATCAGGGGACTTTGGTATGCTCGACCGGGGGACTTTGTAATAATCGATTAGGGGACTTTGGTAAGCTCGATCTAGGGACTTTGTTATACTCGATCAGGGACTTTGTTATACTCGATAAGGGGATTTTGTTATACTCGATAAGGGAATTTGTTTTACTCGATAAGGGGACTTTCTTATACTCGATTAGAGGCCTTTTTTAGACTCGATCAGGGGACTTTGTTATTCTCGAGCAGGGAGCTTTGTTATACTCGATCAGGGGACTTTGTTATTCTCGATCAGGAGGCTTTGTTATACTCGATTAGGGGACTTTGCTCTACTCGACCAGGGGACTTTGTTATACTCGAGCAGGGGGCTCTGTTATACTCGATTAGGGGACTTTGTCTTACTCGCTCAGGGCCCTTTGCTATACTGGACCGGGGACTTTGATATAATCGATCAGGGGACATTGGTATGCTTGATCTAGGGACTTTGTTATACTGGGCCAGGGGACTTTTTTATGCTCGATCAGGGGACTTTGTTACACTGGAGCAGGGGACATTTTTATACTCGATTAGGGGACTTTGTTACACTCGATGAGGGACTTTGTTATACTCGACCAGGGCCTTTGTTATACTCGATTAGGGGACTTTGTTGTACTCGATAAGGGGACTTTGTTACTCGATAATGTGAATTTGTTATACTCGAAAAGGGGACTTTGTTATACTCGATGAGGGGCCTTTGTTACACTCGATCAGGGGCCTTTGTTATACTAGATCAGGGGACTTTGTTATACTCGATTAAAGGCCTTTTTTGGACTCGATCAGGGGACTTTGTTATACTCGAGCAGGGGGCTTTCATATACTCGATCAGGGGACTTTTTTATACTCGATCAGGAGGCTTTGTTATACTCGATCAGGGGACTTTTTTATACTCGACCAGAGGACTTTGTTATACTCTATCAGGGGACTTTGTTATACTCGATCAGGGGACTTTGTTATACTCGATTAGGGGCCTTTGTTATATTCGATGAGGGGGCTTTAATATACTCGACCCGGGGACTTTGCTATAATCGACCAGGGGACTTTGTTATACTCGTTTAGGGGACTTTGTTATACTAGACCAGGGGACTTTTTTATACTTGATCAGGGGACTTTCTCATACTTGACCAGAGGCCATTGTTATACTCGATCGGGGGACTTTGTTATACTCGATGAGTGGACTTTCCTATATTTGACCAATGGACTTTGCTATACTCGATGAGGGGCCTTTGTTATATTCGATCAGGGGACATTGTTAAACTCGACCAGGGGACTTTCTTATATTCGATCAGGGGACTTTGTTATACTCCACCAGGGACTTTGTTATACTCGATCAGAGGATATGTTATACTCGATCAGGGAACTTTGTTATATTCGATCAGAGGACTTTGTTATACTCGACTAGGGGACTTTTTTATATTCGATCAGGGGATATGCTATACTCGACCAGGGGACTTTGTTATACACGATTAGGAGACTTTGTTATACTCGATGAGGGGACTTAGTCTTACTCGATCAGGGCCCTTTGTCATACTCGTCCAGGGGACTTTGTTATAATCGATTAGGGGACATTGTTATGCTCGATCTGGGGACTTTGTTAAACTAGGCCAGGAGACGTTGTTATGCTCGATCTGGGGACATTTTTTACTCGATGAGGGGACTTTGTTACACTGGACCAGGGGACATTTTTATACTCGATTAGGGGACTTTGTTATGCTCGATAAGGGGACTTTGTTATACTGGACCAGGAGACTTTGTTATACTCGATCAGGGGACGTTGTTATACTCGATGAGGGAACTTTGTTATACTCATCCAGGGGGCTTTGTTATTCTCCAACAGGGGACTTTGTTATACTCGATCAGGGGACTTTGTCTTACTCGATCAGGGCCCTTTGCTATACTCGACCGGGGGACTTTGTTATAATCGATTAGGGGACTTTGGCATTCTCGACCTAGGGACTTTGTTATACTCGATCAGGGACTTTGTTATACTCGACCAGGGGCCTTTGTTATACTCGATTAGGGGACTTTGTTAAACTCGATAAGGGGACTTTGTTATACTCGATAAGGGGAATTTGTTATACTCGATGAGGGGACTTTGTTAGACTCGAACAGGTGACTTTGTTATACTCGACCAGGGGACGTTGTTATACTTGATTAGGCGGTTTTGTTATACTTGATCAGGGGACTTTCTTATACTCGATTAGAGGCCTTTTTTAGACTCGATTAGGGGACTTTGTTATACTCGAGCAGGGGGCTTTGTTATACTCGACAAGGGGACTTTGTAATACTCGATGAGGAGGCTTTGTTATACTCGATTACGGGACTTTCCTATACTCGACCAGGGGACTTTGTTATACTCGACCAGGGATCTCTTTTATACTTGACCAATGGACTTTGTTATTCTCGATGAGGGGCCTTTGTTATACTCGATGAGGGGACTTTGTTATACTCGACCAGGGTACTTTGTTATACTCGATCAGTGGACTTTTTTATACTCGACCAGAGGACTTTGTTATACTCAATCAGAGGATATGTTATACTCGATCAGGGGACTTTGTTATACTCATCCAGGGGACTTTCTTATACTCGATCAGGGGACTTTTTTATACTCGATCAGGAGGCTTTGTTATACTCGATCAGGGGACTTTGCTAAACTCGACCAGGGGACTTTGTTATACTCGAGCAGGGGGCTTTGTTATACTCGATTAGGGGACTTTGTTATACTCGATCAGGAGGCTTTGTTATACTCGATAAGGAGACTTTGCTATGCTCGATCATGGGAACTTTTTTATACTTGACCAATGGACTTTGTTATACTCGATGATGGGACTTTCTTATACTCGACCAGGGGACTTTGTTATAATCGATCAGGGGACTTTTTTATACTCGACCAGAGGACTTTGTTATACTCTATCAGGGGACTTTGTTATACTCGATCAGGGGACTTTGTTATACTCGATTAGGGGCCTTTGTTATATTCGATGAGGGGGCTTTAATATACTCGACCCGGGGACTTTGCTATAATCGACCAGGGGACTTTGTTATACTCGTTTAGGGGACTTTGTTATACTAGACCAGGGGACTTTTTTATACTTGATCAGGGGACTTTCTCATACTAGACCAGAGGCCATTGTTATACTCGATTGGGGGACTTTGTTATA
The DNA here is from genome assembly GCF_018991925.1 of Homarus americanus. NCBI lineage: Eukaryota > Metazoa > Arthropoda > Malacostraca > Decapoda > Nephropidae > Homarus > Homarus americanus. The sequence continues at coordinate 3,128 of NW_024734212.1, read as the reverse complement.
CTCGATGAGTGGACTTTCCTATATTTGACCAATGGACTTTGCTATACTCGATGAGGGGCCTTTGTTATACTCGATCAGGGGACATTGTTAAACTCGACCAGGGGACTTTCTTATATTCGATCTGGGGACTATGTTATACTCCACCAGGGACTTTGTTATACTCGATCAGAAGATATGTTATACTCGATCAGGGGACTTTGTTATATTCGATCAAAGGACTTTGTTATACTCGATGAGGGGACTTAGTCTTACTCGATCAGGGCCCTTTGTCATACTCGTCCAGGGGACTTTGTTATAATCGATTAGGGGACTTTGTTATGCTCGATCTGGGGACTTTGTTAAACTAGGTTAGGAGACGTTGTTATACTCGATCAGGGGACTTTTTTTTACTCGATGAGGGGACTTGTTGGCACTGACCCAGGGCATTTTTTATACTCGATTAGGGACTTTGTTATACTCGGATAAGGGACCTTGCTTTATACCGACCCAGTAGACTTGTTATACCCATCAGGATGTTATACTCGACACGGAACTTTTGTTATAATTTATCCAGGGGCTTTATACCTTCCATCAGGACTTTTGTTATACTAATCAGACTTTGTCTTACTCGATCAGGCCCTCGGCTATACCTGACCGTAAATTTTGTTGCAATCGATTAGGGGACTTGGGTATGCTCGACCTAGGACTTTGTTATACCTGATCAGGCCTTGTTATACTCTCCGATTAGGGACTTTATATATACTCGATAAGGGGACTTTGTTATACTCGATAAGGGAATTTGTTATACTCGATGAGGGGACTTTGTTAGACTCGAACAGGGGACTTTGTTATACTCGACCAGGGGACGTTGTTATACTTGATTAGGCGGCTTTGTTAAACTTGATCAGGGGACTTTCTTATACTCGATTAGAGGCCTTTTTTGGACTCGATTAGGGGACTTTGTTATACTCAAGCAGGGGGCTTTGTTATACTCGATCAGGGGACTTTGTTATACTCGATGAGGAGGCTTTGTTATACTCGATCACGGGACTTTCCTATACTCGACCAGGGGACTTTGTTATACTCGACCAGGGATCTCTTTTATATTTGACCAATGGACTTTGTTATTCTCGATGAGAGGCCTTTGTTATAGTCGATGAGGGGACTTTGTTATACTCGACCAGGGGACTATGTTATACTCGATCAGGGGACTTTTTTATACTCGACCAGACGACTTTGTTATACTCAATTCGGGGATATGTTATACTCGATCAGGGGACTTTGTTGTACTCATCCAGGGGACTTTCATATACTCGATCAGGGGACTTTGTTATATGCGATCAGGAGACTTTGTTATACTCGATTAGGGGCCTTTGTTATACTCGTCCAGGGAGGCTTTGTTATACTAGGATCAGGGGACTTTGTTATACTCGATGAGGGGACTTTCCTATACTCGACCACGGGACTTTGTTACACTCGATCAGGGGACTTTTTATACTCGACCAGAGGACTTTGTTATACTCAATCAGGGCCCTTTGTTATACTCGACCAGGGGACTTTGTTAAACTAGGCAAGGAGACGTTGTTATACTCGATCAGGGGATATTTTATACTCGATCAGGGGACTTTGTTATACTGGACCAGGGGACTTTGTTATACGCGATCAGGAGACTTTGTTATATTCGACCAGGGGACTTTTTATACTTGATCAGGAGACTTTGTCTTACTCGACCAGAGGCCTTTGTTATACTCCATCGGGGAACTTTGTTATACTCGATGAGTGGACTTTACTATATTTGACCAATGGGCTTTGCTATACTCGATGAGGGGCCTTTGTTATACGCGATCAGGGGACATTGTTATACTCGACCTGGTGACATTGTTATACTCGATCAGGGGACTTTGTTATACTCGACCAGAGGACTTTGTTATACTCGATCAGGTGATATGTTATACTCGATCAGGGGACTTTGTTATACTCGATCAAAGGACTTTGTTATATTCGACGAGGGGCTTTTTTATACTCGATTAGAAAACTTTGTGATACTCGATCAGGGGACTTTGTTATACTCCACCAGGGACTTTGTTATATTCGATCAGGGGATATGTAATACTCGATCAGGGGACTTTGTTATACTCGATCAGGGGACTTTGTCATACTCGACCAGAGAACTTTGTTATACTCGATCAGGGGATATGTTATACTCTGATCAGGGTCTTGTTATAGGCCTTCTGGACTAGTGACTTCGAAGAGTACTTGGATTAGGGACTCTTGTTATACTAGATCAGGGACTTTGTTATACTTGATCAGAGGATTCTTGTTATACTCGACCAAGGGCCTCTGTTATGCTCGATTAGAAAACTTTGTTATACTCGACCAGGGAACTTTGTTATACTCCACCAAGGACTTTGTGATACTCGATTAGTGGATATGTTATACTCGTCGAAGGGGCTTTTTTATACTAGGATCAGGGGACTTTGTTATACTCGATGAGGGGACTTAGTCTTACTCGATCAGGGCCCTTTGTCATACTCGACCAGGGGACTTTGTTATAATCGATTAGGGGACTTTGTTATCCTCGATCTGGGGACTTTGTGAAACTAGGCCAGGAGACGTTGTTATACTCGATCAGGGGATATGTTATACTCGATCAGGGGACTTTGTTATACTGGACCAGGGGACTTTGTTATACTCGATCAGGGGACTTTGTTATACTCGATAAGGGAACTGTTATACTCATCCAGGGGGCTTTGTCATACTCGACCAGGGGACTTTGTTATACTCGATCAGGGGACTTTGTTATACACGATCAGGGAACTTTGTTATACTCATCCAGGGGGCTTTGTCATACTCGATCAGGTGACTTTCTAATACTCGATCAGGGGATTTTGTCTTACACGATCAGGGCCCTTTGCTATACTCGACCGGGGGATTTTGTTATAATCGATCAGGGGAATTTGGTATGCTCGAACTAGGGACTTTGTTATACCGGGCCAGGGGACTTTTTTATAAGCGATGAGGGGACTTTGTTTCACTGGACCATGGGACATTTTTATACACGATTAGGGGACTTTGTTATACTCGATCAGAGGACTTTGTCTTACTCGATCAGGGCCCTTTGCTATACTCGACCGGGGGACTTTGTTATA
>NW_024734211.1:0-6326 GCF_018991925.1 Homarus americanus | reverse complement strand
ACATCTCTGACACACCCAGGTACACCTCCGATAATCCTAAGTACACTCCCAGTTACACCCGTGACACTCCCAGGTACACCTCTGACACTCCCAGGTACACCTCAGACACTCCCAGGTATATTTCTGACACTTCCAGGTACACCTCAGACACTTCCAGGTTACACCCCTGACACTCCCAGGTACACCTCTGACACTCCCAGGTACACCTCTGACACCCCCAGGTACAACTCTGACACTCCCTGGTACAAACCTGACACTCCCAGGTACACCACTGACACTCCTAGGTACACCTCTGGCACTCCCAGGTACACCTCCGACACTCCCAGGTACAACCCTGACACTCCCAGGTACACCTCAGACACTCCCAGGTGTTATGTGTTCTGGGTAATAAGTTCTATATACAGGAGAGAACACAAACACCTGTATAGTTTTGTAGGTTCGGTTTACTGGATTAGAGTATGTACACAGAGGGGGGTAGCACTCCTCCCTAGCTAGGCTCCTGGTCAACTGCTATAGACGACGTATGGCAAGTGAAACATTAGCAGCTTCCATACGTCGCCAGGCACATTAATTAAGCATGTGGGATATGGTAATAACATTGCCACACGCTGCTAGCTAGGCTGAATAAATATAAATGGAGCACATACATAATATACATACATAATATAACTAAGATGCTACACATGCTGGATACACTTCCTCCCTATACCATAGCAAAGTCTTGAGGATCCTTTCTTTTTGGATCCGCTCCAGCGTCGAGGACTTCATCACTGGAAGGGTAAGGGACTCAACACTGTATGGGCCAGCAGAAGGCATTGTTGTACGGGCGAGAAACGGCGGTTCCTCCACCACACCCGACCACTGGGTAACCGCACCTGGTAGTCCCGTGACCTGCCGAGACCCATGACTATGCTCACTTTGTCCCACCGTAGGGAGGTCGGGTCCTGGACACGGACTTGGGTGCCGACACTCAACCTGGGGAGAACGGCGTGGTCAAGAAGCGGGCGCATCGACGCCCCTAGCACGCTCGCGTGCTCTCTCAAGTGGTCACAGTCCTCGTCTGGCCTGCCACTCCTTGGAGAAGGATTGAGGGTGAGCAGGGACACAAGAACGAGGGGGCGTCCATACAAGACCTGGGCAGGGGAGCGTCCGGTGTAGTTAGGTGTGTTGCGGAGTTCAAGAAGACCCCGGTCGAAGGCCTCGCAGTCAATATTCTCAGAAGGGGCCACCTTAAGGATGAGGTGCTTCAAGGATTTGACAGCACCCTCAGCGTGGCCGTTGGACTGCGGGTAATGGGGCGATGACAACACATGCCGGACTCCCCATCGGTCAAGGAACACAGCAAAGTCCCGGCTTGTGAACTGAGGCCCTCCGTCGGTTCGCAGGCGTACAGGAACGCCCACGCCACGGAAGTAGTGGCGGAACTTGCTGATGGTGGCGGCAGACGTCGTGTCATTACCGCACTTGATGACAACCGGCCAACCAGAGAGACGGTCGACGATAACAAGGAAGGACTTTCCTGACACAGAGAAAAAGTCGGCCGACACAGACTCAAAGGGGCGGGTGGGGTTGTCGTCACTCATGAAGGGTTCCTGCTGCTGGTTGGGTTGTAATACTTGGCAGGGCTCACACGCACGGACCACATTGGAGATGTCGGAGTTGATGCCGGGCCAGAACACAGTCTGTCGTGCACGTCGTTTGGTGGCCTCAGCTCCACGGTGACTGTCGTGGAGGCGAGCCAAGGCGTGGGGACGTGATGCAGCAGGGACAACTACACGTGCTCCGTACAGAACAAGGTCTCCGTCGCAGTAGAGTTCATCGCGGAGTTTCCAATACGGGAGCAGGGTGTTGTGAAGATCGTAGCGGTTGCTAGGAAATCCATTCCTCACACACTCGACAAGTCGAATGTAGGAAGGGTCATCTCGGGCCGCTGTTCGAAGGTCCTCCATTGCCTTGTCGTCATCTGGTGACAGGTCCGAACGAAGGGATTGGACGGCATGGAGAGTGACCACAGTCCTGACGGAGAGAGCGAGGTCGGCGTCGAGCACATGATCTTCTGGAGTAGGGCGGCTGACAGGAGAGCGGGATAAGGCATCAGGGATGCAGAGCTCCTTACCAGCACGCCACACTGCTGTGAAGATGTACGCCGAGAGCTTCTCTTTCAGACGCTGGAGGCGAGGGTTCTCAACGGCGTCTAGCGTGTAGTGGTTGAGGATCGGGACAAGCGGGCGATGGTCGGTCACTAGGTGAAAGTGTTGCAGGCCCATGAGGTAAAACCTGCACTTGGACATCGCCCAAACCACAGCCAACAGCTCCAACTCAATAGTGGCGTAGCGCGTCTCAGTGTCAGAGAGGAAACGCGAGCCACACTGGACGAGCCGGAACTGCCCTCCACCATGATCCTGCAGTAGGGCGTATCCCACGCCATACAAGCATGAGGCATCTGTCTGCAGAACTGTCGGCAAGGCTGGGTCAAACGTGGCGAGGACAGGTGGACGAGACAGGGCCTGTTTCACTTGCTGGAAGGCCTTGTCGTGGTCGGGGGTCCACAGGAATGTCCTCTTGGGGCTCATCAGGGGGCGAAGTGGTTGAGCAGCTGCGGAGATGTCCGACGAAAACTCTGCTAACTGGTTGACGAGACCAATGAAGGACCTCAAGTCGGTAAGGTTAGCAGGGGTGGGAAAATCCGTGATGGCGCGGACCATTTCCGGGTCAGCTGCGATACCATTCCCTGAGAGGGTATACCCACAAAAGTCAACTGAAGAGCTGGCCAGAGCAAACTTGTCGGCATTTAGGGTAATGCCGTGCTTCCGGCACCTGTTGAGTACCTCGTAGATACGGCAGAGGTGATCCATATAATCCTCGTCGTACACGAGTATGACGTCGACCACTTTCACACAGTTTGCCAGACCTTGTAGAGCCATGTCACCTCGAAGACAGAAAGCGTCTCCTGTAGCGGCGAATCCCATGGGGCCACGGCAATAACTGTAACGTCCATGCGGGGTGATGAAAGTTGTGAGTGGTCGGTCTTCTTCGGCAAGCTCTATCTGCCAGTATCCACACAGGGCGTCCATCGTCGTGAAGAAGCGCGCCTTCGGGTTCACACTGCGTATAGCTGCAAAGGGCGTGGGAGAAGGGTGCGCAGGACGAGACACCTGGCTGTTGAGTTTGGAGAGGTCAGTGGTGATCCGAACACCACCTTTAGGTTTTGCGACGACAACCATCGGGTGACACCATGGAGACGGTTCATCGCCGGTTGGTGCAATAATTTCTTGGGCGACCATGGAGTCCAGCTCGTTTTTGACCGCCTCGCGGAAGGCCAGGGGAACCAGTCGAGGGGTGTAAATAGCGAAGGGCTTCGCGTCGTCCCTCAGGTGGATCCTCATGGGGGGACCTACCATCTTCTTGAGAGGCTTGGATTCCAGAGCGGACTTGGTCACCAGAACGTCGCTGAATTCCTTCAGGAAGTACTTCCGAGCATCTGAAGGAGAGGTGTCACTGGCAAGAGGCAGGGGTAGGGCGGCAGCAGGGTCGTTGCTGCTCCCTTTTTGCACCCTGTTGGCGTGTTTTACCTCAAGAATAGGTTTGGGAAGTCCTGGGAGATGATGGCCAACTCTTGACAATGTCTGTAGGACAGCAAAGGAGTCGGGACACCGTTATGCACATCAATCCAGGCTTGACACGACCTGTTGCCAAAGGTGACTTGTGCTTGGAGTGAACCCAGGGCCGGGGTCATCTGTGAACCATCTGCCGTGAAGCGGAGATCCTTGGGGGGCGGTCCTAGATCACTTGGAGAGAGCCCCAAGCATTGCAAATGCTGGGGACCGATGACCGTAGCATCAGCGCCGGTGTCGGGCAACATCTGGAGACGGGATGACACACTGCGGTAGGTCACAATGACACTGATGTACTGGGGGACTTTGGTCCTGGGACGCGGGGGGGAGCACACATTCCTAATATGGCTCGAGCGTTGTCCAGGGTCGTCGTGCCTCTGATTGGAAGACTGTGGGCGGCCCTCTCTGGTGGAAGGGCGCTGAAGCTTCCGCCGACGCTGTCCCTTGGGTTTGTTGGAAGGGCAACACTTGTCATAGTGGCCCAAACGACCGCACACGTTGCACTGGACGCGTTTGGCTGGGCACCGTACTGTGAGTGACCAGTGGCCCTTACGGTCACAACTGTTGCATGTAGACTCAGCAGCTGGACACACCTGTGATCCGTGCTGCTTACCACAGTTGTTACAAAATGAACCGGGCGTGGACGTGGTGGGCGAAGGCGTAGGAGCAGACTTCTTGTCCTTCTTGTACCGGGAAACAGCGCGTACAGCTGTAGGGGGAGCACGGATGGCAGAGGTGGCACACCTGGCAGCCTCATAGGAGCGACATATCGTCAACACATCCTTGAGAGAAGAGGAAGAGTCGAGGGAGGTGAGGCGTTGGACAAGTTCCTCGTCCTTACCCATCAGGATCACCTGTTTCAACTGGGTCTCCTCGCACTGCTGGTGGTGGCCTAGACATATATCTACCTCTTCCGAGGCTCCCTTAAGACGTACATAAAAGGCGTCAAAAGTCTCACCCTCCATCTGTCTGCAGCTAAACAATTCCCTCCTGCGCAGAGCTTCATTCTGCTGTCCTTTGATGTGCCGTTGTAGAACGTCCAGTACCTCCTCTACAGACAGCGAAGAGGTTGGGGGTACCTGCAACGTATGTTCCAAGACACGCTGAATTTCCAAGGACAGGCACATACGCAGCTGGATGAGTTGTTTAGGCTGTGACAAACTCTGGAGATCCACCATTGTAGAATAGTCAGTCCACCGTCGCCGCCATTCACGAAAAGTCTGGAAATTCACATCAGGCTTCAAGATGGGCGGTGTTTGAGCTGCTGCTTTAGGTGGGGCTGGGGGGCGGGAAGGAAGCATGGATGAGGTATCTGAACCAGTCAGTACCGAGGCAGTGTTAGAGCCAGGGGCTTGGTTAACAGTGAGGCGAGATATCAAGGCTTCAAACCGTGCACTGTCTTCCAATCTCCGTTGGTGGTCTCGTTCTGCCTCTGCTTGCCTTCTGTGCTCATCCGCCAAACGTCTGTGAGCTTCATCCTCGCGTCTCTCATCTCTCATAAACTTCATTAAGGCAATTATCTCTGGGGACAACGCTGAATATTGAGGTGAAGGGCTGCACGATGTTGTGGGAGCTGGAGCGTCGTGGCCGGCCTGGTCATCCATCTCTGGGGGACTATCATCCGCTTGACTCATCCAGGAGATGGGTCCACGGCTACGTAAGGCGTGAGACATAACTACTTCATCTATGTACTGTGTCTTAAATCAGTGTTGACCGGTCAGCCCGTCGTATCAACAAGATTTCAGACACAAAAAATTAATTAAATACACAGATAAGTAGGTTATATATATAAAATATATATAATAGAGCCGCGCGGTCAGCAAGTGTTAGTACATGTATGTGTGTGTGTGTGTCCCGGGCAAAGCGTCTCGCCCCAGCTGTGAGGGGGGTGGAGGCGGCGCTGTGAGGGAGGGGGGTGGAGACAGCGAGTAGCTCAGTCACACTCTGTAAACGGTCAGAGGAGGGTGCGCTGAACTCTACACCCCACAAATGCCCAGAACATGCCGTATAACTTGGGAATCCTTTAAAACAAGGTCACACATGAATGGCACGAAACACACAATGCACTAAACACTTCACAGAAAATCACTGTCACTGACACTGCTCAAAGCTGCTAAATTCTTCGAGGGATGACGCGGGGGTTGACACAAGGCCACAAGGCGGGAGTCCATAAGCCGGCTTTCACAAACTTGCACTAATCACTCGTAATTATCCAGTAAGATTACGCACTGCGCCATGTTAGGTGTTCTGGGTAATAAGTTCTATATACAGGAGAGAACACAAACACCTGTATAGTTTTGTAGGTTCGGTTTACTGGATAAGAGTATGTACACAGAGGGGGGATAGCACTCTTCAGCTAGGCTCCTGGTCAACTGCTATAGACGACGTATGGCAAGTGATACATTAGCAGCTTCCATACGTCGCCAGGCACATTAATTAAGCATGTGGGATATGGTAATAACATTGTCACACGCTGCTAGCTAGGCTGAACAAATATAAATGGAGCACATACATAATATACATACATAATACATAATCCAGCATACATAATATACATACACACACCAGGTACACCACTGACACTCCAGGTACAATTTCAGACACTCCCCAGGTAACACCTCTGACACTCCCAGGCACACCCCTGACACTCCCAGGTACACTCTGACACTGCTCTGACACTCTGGTACTAACCTGACACTCCCAGGTACACCC
>NW_024734210.1:0-8792 GCF_018991925.1 Homarus americanus | reverse complement strand
TTATACTCGATCAGGGAACTTTGTTATACTCGGTGAGGGGACTTTGTTACACTCGATTAGGGGACTTTGTAATACTCGTTCAGGGGACTTTTTTATACTCGTTCAGGGAACTTTGTTATACTTGATCAGGGGACTTTGTTATACTCGATGAGGGGGCTTTGTTATACACGATCAGGGGCTTTGTTATACTTGATCAGTGGCCTTTGTTATAATCGTTCAAGGGACTTTGTTATACTCGATCAGGGGACTTTGTTATACTCGATCAGGGGACTTTGTTATACGCGACCAGGGGAGTTTGATATACTCGACCAGGGGACTTTGTTATACTCGATGAGGGGCGTTTGTTAAACTCGATGAGGGGCCTTTGTTATACTCGACCAGGGGACTTTGTTATACTCGATCAGGGGCCTTTGTTAAACTCGATCAGGGGCCTTTGTTATACTCGATCAGGGGACTTTGTTATACTGTATCAGGAGACTTTGTTATACTCGATCAAGGGGCTTTGTTATACTCGATCAGGGAACTTTGTTATACTCGATCAGGGGCCTTTGTTATAATCGGTCAGGGGACTTTGTTATACTTGATCAGGGGACTTTGTTATACTCGATAAGGGGACTTTGTTATAATCGACCAGTGGAGCTTGTTATACTCGATCAGGGGCCTATGTTAAACTTGATCAGGGGCCTTTCTTATACTCGATTAGGGGACTTTGTTATACTCGATCAGGGGACTTTGTTATACTCGATCAGCGGACTTTGTTATACTCGATCAGGAGTCTTTGTTATACTCGATGAGGGGCCTTTGTTATACTCGATCAGGGGCCTTTGTTATACTCGATCAGGGGACTTTGTTATACTCAACCAGGGTTCTTTGTTATACTTGACTAGGGGACTTTGTTATACTCGACCAGGGGTCTTTGGTATACTCGATGAGGGGCCTTTGTTAAACTCGATGAGGGACCTTTGTTATACTCGACCAGGGGACTTTCTTACACTAGATCAGGGGCCTTTGTTAAACTCGATCAGGGGCCATAGTTATACTCGATCAGGGGACTTTGTTATACTCGATCAGGGGACTTTGGTATACTCGACCAGGTGAGTTTGTTATACTCGACCAGGGGACTTTGTTATACTCAATGAGGGGCCTTTGTTAAACTCGATGAGGGGCCTTTGTTATACTCGTCCAGGGGACTTTGTTATACTCGATCAGGGGCCTTTGTTAAACTCGATCAGAGGGCTTTGTTATACTCGATCAGGGGACTTTGTTATACTCAATCAGGGGACTTTGTTATACTCGTTCAGCGGACTTTGTTATACTCGATCACGGGCCTTTGTTATACTCCATGAGGGGAATTTGTTATACTCGACCAGGGTTCTTTGTTATACTCGATCAGGGGACTTTGTTATACTCGATCAGGGGCCTTTGTTATACCCGATCAGGGGACTTTCTATACTCGATCAGGGGACATTGTTATACTCTATGAGGGGGGCTTTGTTATACTCGTTCAGGGGACTTTGTTATACTTGATCAGGGGACTCTGTTATACTCGATGAGGGGGCTTTGTTATACACGATCAGGGGGCTTTGTTATGCTTGATCAGGGGCCTTTGTTATAATCGTTCAAGGGACGTTGTTATACTCGATCAGGGGACTTTGTTATACTCGATCAGGGGATATTGTTATACTCGACCAGGGGAATTTGATATACTCGACCAGGGGACTTTGTTATACTCGATGAGGGGCCTTTGTTAAACTCGATCAGGGGCCATTGTTATACTCGATTAGGGGCCTTTGTTAAACTCGATCAGGGGCCATTGTTATACTCGATCAGGGGACTTTGTTATACTCTATCAGGGGACTTTGTTATACTCGATCATGGGGCTTTGTTATACTCGATTAGAGAACTTTGTTATACTCGATCAGGGGACTTTGTTATAATCGACCAAGGGAGTTTGTTATACTCGATATGGGACTTTGCTATACTCTATCAGGGGCCTTTCTTAAACTTGATGAGGGGCCTTTGTTATACTCGATCAGGGGACTTTGTTATACTCGATCAGGGGACTTTGTTATACTCGATCAGCGGACTTTGTTATACTCGATCAGGAGACTTTGTTATACTCGATGACGGGCCTTTGTTAAACTCTATGAGGGACCTTTGTTATACTCGACCAGGGGACTTTGTTATAATCGTTCAGGGGACTTTGTTATACTCGATCAGGGGACTTTGTTATACTCGATAAGGGGACTTTGTTATAATCGACCAGGGGAGTTTGTTATACTCGACTAGGGGACTTTGCTATACTCGATCAGGGGCCTTTGTTAAACTTGATCATGGGCCTTTGTTGTACTCGATCAGGGGACTTTGTTATACTCGATCAGGGGACTTTGGTATACTGGATCAGCGGACTTTGTTATATTCGATCAGGAGACTTTGTTATACTCAATGAGGGGCCTTTGTTATACTCGATTAGGGGCCTTTGTTATACTCGATCAGGGGACTTTGTTATACTCAACCAGGGTTCTTAGTTATACTTGACCAGGGGAGTTTGTTATACTCGACCAGGGGACTTTGTTATACTCGATGAGGGGCCTTTTTTAAACTCGATGAGGGACCTTTGTTATACTCAACCAGGGGACTTTGTTACACTCGATCAGGGGCCTTTGTTAAACTCGATCAGGGGCCATAGTTATACTCGATCAGGGGACTTTGTTATGCTCGATCAGCGGATTTTGTTATACTCGATCAGGAGACTTTGTTATACTCGATGAGGGGCCTTTTTTATACTCGATTAGGGGCCTTTGTTATACTCGATCAGGGGACTTTGTTATACTCAACCAGGGTTCTTTGTTATACTTGACCAGGGGAGTTTGTTATACTCGACCAGGTGACTTTGTTATACTCGATGAGGGGCCTTTGTTACACTCGATGAGGGACCTTTGTTATACTCGACCAGGGGACTTTCTTACACTCGATCAGGGGCCTTTGTTAAACTCGATCAAGGGCCATAGTTATACTCGATCAGGGGACTTTGTTATACTCGATCAGCGGATTTTGTTATGCTCGATCAGGAGACTTTGTTATACTCGATGAGGGGCCTTTGCTATACTCGATCAGGGGCCTTTGTTATACTCGATCAGGGGACTTTGTTATACTCAACCAGGGTTCTTTGTTATACTTGACCAGGGGAGTTTGTTATACTCGACCAGGTGACTTTGTTATACTCGATGAGGGGCCTTTGTTAAACTCGATGAGGGACCTTTGTTATACTTGAACAGGGGACTTTCTTACACTAGATCAGGGGCCTTTGTTAAACTCGATCAGGGGCCATAGTAATACTCGATCAGGGGACTTTGTTATACTCGATCAGGGGACTTTGGTATACTCGACCAAGAGAGTTTCTTATACTCGACCAGGGGACTTTGTTATACTCAATGAGGGGCCTTTGTTTAACTCGATGAGGGGCCTTTGTTATACTCGACCAGGGGACTTTGTTATACTCGATCAGGGGCCTTTGTTATACTCGATCAGCGGACTTTGTTATACTCGATCAGGGGACGTTGCTATACTCGATCAGGGGCCTTTGTTATACTCGATCACGTGCCTTTGTTATACTCGATCACGGGCCTTTGTTATACTCCATGATAGGACTTTGTTATACTCGACCAGGGTTCTTTGTTATACTCGATTAGGGAAATTTGTTATACTGGATCAGCGGTTTTTGTTATACTCGATCAGGGGCCTTTGTTATACCCGATTTGGGGACTTTCTATACTCGATCAGGGGACATTGTTATACTCTATGAGGGGGGCTTTGTTATACTCGTTCAGGGGACTTTGTTTTACTTGATCAGGGGACTTTGTTATACTCGATGAGGGGGCTTTGTTATACACGATCAGGGGGCTTTGTTATACTTGATCAGGGGCCTTTGTTATAATCGTTCAAGGGACTTTGTTATACTCGATCAGGGGACTTTGTTATACTCGATCAGGGGATATTGTTATACTCGACCAGGGGAGTTTGATATACTCGACCAGGGGACTTTGTTATACTCGATGAGGGGCCTTTGTTAAACTCGATGAGGGGCCTTTGTTATACTCGACCAGGGGATTTTGTTACACTTGATCAGGGGCCTTTGTTAAACTCGATCAGGGGCCATAGTTATACTCGATCAGGGGACTTTGTTATACTCTATCAGGGACTTTGTTATACGCGATCAGGGGAGTTTGTTATACTCGACCAGGGGACTTTGTTATACTCGATCAGGGGCCTTTGTTAAACTCGATCAGGGGCCTTTATTATACTCGATCAGGGGACTTTGTTATTCTCGATCAGGGGACTTTGTTATACTCGACCAGGTGAGTTTGTTATACTCGACCAGGGGACTTTGTTATACTCAATGAGGGGCCTTTATTAAACTCGATGAGGGGCCTTTGTTATACTCGACCAGGGGACTTTGTTATACTCGATCAGGTGCCTTTGTTAAACTCGATGAGGGGCCTTTGTTATACTCGATCAGGGACGTTGTTATACTCGATCAGGGGCCTTTGTTATTCTCGATTAGGGGCCTTTGTTATACTCCATCAGGGGACTTTGTTATACTCGACCAGGGTTCTTTGTGATACTCGATCAGGGGACATTGTTATACTCTATGAGGGGGGCTTTGTTATACTCGATCAGGGAACTTTGTTATACTCGGTGAGGAGACTTTGTTACACTCGATCAGAGGATTTGTTATACTCGTTCAGGGGACTTTGTTATACTTGAATAGGGGACTTTGTTATACTCGATGCGGGGGCTTTGTTATACTCAACCAGGGGACTTTGTTATACTCGATCAGGGGCCTTTGTTAAACTCGATCAGGGGCCTTTGTTATACTGGATTAGGGGACTTTGTTATACTCTATTAGGAGACTTTGTTATACTCGATCAGGGGGCTTTGTTATACTCGATTAGGGGCCTTTGTTATAATCGTTCAGGGGACTTTGTTATACTCGATCAGGGGACTTTGTTATGCTCAATGAGGGGCCTTTGTTAAACTCGATGAGGGGCCTTTGTTATACTCGACCAGGGACTTTGTTATACTCGATCAGTGACCTTTGTTAAACTCGTTCAGGGGCCTTTGTCATACTCGATCAGGGGACTTAGTTATACTCGATCAGGTGACTTTGTTATACCCGATCAGCGGACTTTGTTATACTCAATCAGGGGACGTTGTTATACTCGATTAGGGGCCTTTGTTATACTCGATCAGGGGCCTTTGTTATACTCCTTCAGGGGACATTGTTATACTCGACCAGGGTTCTTTGTTATACTCGACCAGGGGAGTTTGTTATACTCGACCAGGGAACTTTGTTATTCTCGATGAGGGGCCTTTGTTAAACTTGATGAGGGGCCTTTGTTATACTCGGCCAGGGGACTTTGTTATACTCGATGAGGGGCCTTTGTTAAACTAGATGAGGGGTCTTTGTTATACTCGATCAGGGGACTTTGCTATACTCGATCAGGGGGCTTTGATATAGTCGATTAGGGAACTTTGTTTTGCTCGATCAGGTGACTTTGTTATACTCGATCAGCGGACTTTGTTATACTCGATCAGGGGATTTTGCTATCCTCGATCAGGGGACATTGTTATACTCTATGAGGGGGCTTTGTTATACTCGATCAGGGAACTTTGTTATATTCGGTGAGGGGACTTTGTTATACTCGATCAGGGGACTTTGTTATACTCGTTCAGGGGACTTTGTTATACTTGATCAGGGGACTTTGTTATGCTCGATGAGGGGGCTTTGTTATACACGATCAGGGGGCTTTGTTATACTTGATCAGGGGCCTTTGTTTTAATCGTTCAAGGGACTTTTTTATACTCAATCAGGGGACTTTGTTATACTCGATTAGGGGGCTTTGTTAAACTCGATGAGGGGCCTTTGTTATACTCGACCAGGGACTTTGTTATACTCGATCAGGGGATCTTGTTATTCTCGATCAGGGGACTTTGTTATACTCGTTCAGGGGACTTTATTAAACTTGATCAGGGGACTTTGTTATACTCGATGAGGAGCCTTTGTTATACTCGACCAGGGGACTTTGTTATGAACGTTCAGGGGACTTTGTTATACTCGATCAGGGGACTTTGTTATACTCGATCCGGGGACTTTGTAATACTCGACCAGGGGAGTTTGTTATACTCGACCAGGGGACTTTGTTATACTCGATCAGGGGCCTTTGATAAACTCGATAGGGGGCCTTTGTTATACTCGATCAGGGGACTTTGTTATACTCGATCAGCGGACTTTGTTATACTTGATCAGTGGCCTTTGTTATACTCGATGAGGGGCCTTTGTTATACTCAATCAGGGGACTTTGATATACTCGATCAGCGGACTTTGTTATTCTCGATCTGGGGATTTTGTTATACTCGATCAGGGGACTTTGTTATACTTGATTAGGGGACTTTGTTATACTCGATCAGGGGCCTTTGTAATACTCCATCAGGGGACTTTGTTATACTCGACCAGGTTTCTTTGTTATACCCGATCAGGGGACTTTGCTATACTCGATCAGGGGACATCGTTATACTCTATGAGGGGGGCTTTGTTATACTCGATCAGGGAACTTTGTTATACTCGGTGAGGGGACTTTGTTACACTCGATCAGGTGACTTTGTTATACTCGTTCAGGGGACTTTGTTATACTTGATTAGGGGACTTTGTTATACTCGATGAGGCGGCTTTGTTATACACGATCAGGGGCTTTGTTATACTTGATCAATGGCCTTTGTTATAATCGTTAAAGGGACTTTGTTATACTCGATCAGGGGACTTTGTTATACTCGATCAGGGGACTTTGTTATACTCGACCAGGGGAGTTTGATATACTCGACCAGGGGACTTTGTTGCTACTCGATGAGGGCCTTTGTTAAACTCGATGAGGGGCCTTTAGTATACTCGACCAGGGACTTCCTGACGCTACTTTCGATCCAGAAGCGCTGTTTTAACTCGATCAGGTGCCTTTGTTATACTCGATCAGGGACTTTGTTGCTACTCTATCGGAGACTTTGTTATACTCCGATCAGGGGGGGCTTTGTTATACTCGATCAGGGAACTTTGTTACTCTCGATCGGGGAACTTTCTCATCTTTCAGGGACTTTGTAATCAGGACTTTGACATTGCCCTCGATAAAGGACTTTGTTATAATCGACCAGAGAGGATTTGCTGCTATGACCAGAAGACTTCCACTCTACTCGATCAGGGGCCTTTGTTAAACGATCAGGGAGCTTTTGTTATACTCGATCAGTGACTTTGTTATACTCAATTGGGGGACTTTATTGTTATACTTTCAATCCAGCGGACTTTGTTATACTCGATCAGCGGACTTTGTTATACTCGATGAGGGGCCTTTGTTATACCCGATCAGGGGATTTTGCTATCCTCGATCAGGGGACATTGTTATACTCTATGAGGGGGCTTTGTTATACTCGATCAGGGAACTTTGTTATATTCGGTGAGGGGACTTTGTTATACTCGATCAGGGGACTTTGTTATACTCGATCAGGGGACTTTGTTATACTCGATTAGGGGACTTTGTTATACTCGACCAGGGGAGTTTGATATTCTCGACCAGGGGACTTTGTTATACTCGATGAGGGGCCTTTGTTATACTCAATCAGAGGACTTTGTTATACTCGATGAGCGGACTTTGTTATTCTCGATCTGGGGATTTTGTTATACTCGATCAGGGGACTTTGTTATACTTGATTAGGGGTCTTTGTTATACTCGATCAGGGGCCTTTGTTATACTCCATCAGGGGACTTTGTTATACTCGACCAGGTTTCTTTGTTATACCCGATCAGGGGACTTTGCTATACTCGATCAGGGGACATTGTTATACTCTATGAGGGGGGCTTTGTTATACTCGATCAGGGATTTTTGTTATACTCGGTGAGGGGACTTTGTTACACTCGATCAGGGGACTTTGTTATACTTGATTAGGGGACTTTGTTATACTCGATGAGGGGGCTTTGTTATACACGATCAGGGGCTTTGTTATACTTGATCAGTAGCCTTTGTTATAATCGTTAAAGGGACTTTGTTATCCTCGATCAGGGGACTTTGTTATACTCGATCAGGGGACTTTGTTATACTCGACCAGGGGAGTTTGATATACTCGACCAGGGGACTTTGTTATACTCGATGAGGGACCTTTGTTAAACTCGATGAGGGGCCTTTGTTATACTCGACCAGGGGACTCTGTTATACTCGATCAGGTGCCTTTGTTATACTCGATCAGGGTCTTTGTTATACTCTATCAGGAGACTTTTTTATACTCGATCAGGGGGCTTTGTTATACTCGATCAGGGAACTTTGGAATAATCGATCAGGGGACTTTGTTATGCTCGATAAGGGGACTTTGTTATAAACGACCAGGGGAGTTTGTTATACTCGACCAGGGGACTTTGCTATACTCGATCAGGGGCCTTTGTTAAACTTGATCAGGGGCCTTTGTTATACTCGATCAGGTGACTTTGTTATACTCGATCAGGGGACTTTGTTATACTCAATCAGCTGACTTTGTTATACTCGATCAGGAGACTTTGTTATACTCGATGAGGGGCCTTTGTTATACACGATCAGGGGCCTTTGTTATACTCGATCAGGGGATTTTGCTATCCTCGATCAGGGGACATTGTTATACTCTATGAGGGGGCTTTGTTATATTCGATCAGGGAACTTTTATATATTCGGTGAGGGGACTTTGTTATACTCGATCAGGGGACTTTGTTATACTCGTTC
>NW_024734209.1:0-22747 GCF_018991925.1 Homarus americanus | reverse complement strand
CATACATATTATTATTACCGGTATTTTTATTATTATAATTATTATTATTATTATTATTATTATTATTATTATTATTATTATTATTATTATTATTATTTTCAGTGTTATTATTATTATTATTATTATTATTTTCAGTGTTATTATTATTATTATTATTATTTTATTTTGAATTTTGAATTTTTTATTATAAATTTTATTTACTATGAACTAATTATTATTATTATTACATTTTCGCCACCCAGGCACCGATGTGGGTTAGTGACCTGTTTAATGGATATAGATATTGTTGGTATATACAGTATATTATACAATATGCTAGTTATACAATAACGGTGAAATGACTGCATACCGTCGAAGCATGAATAACAAATAAAAAGAACCTAGTCCGCCTGTATTGGCAAGGCTGCTAAGGGCTGCCCACTCACGGGCGCGATCCCACTACTGCTCGACACGGGTGCTTTTGGCTGCTGGGTTTCCCCCCTGGCCCGGTTCACACCTCCTTAGTCAACCTGGACGCCCTTAGTTACCCAAGGGTGGCCATATTTATGCCGAGCTTGGTGCGGACACCCACTCAACATGGGGCGTCCCACACCAGTGATCATCACCTCAAGCCGTGCCTGGCCCAGGCCTCCGAGTCGCCGGATTACAAGGTTGCGCCACCAACCCCAGTCAACAAAACGCATTTCGGAACTAAATTTGAAGCTCCGTAATAACAACAATCTAACTTAAAACAATGTTCAAATGAAAAGTTCAAAAAGGAAAGAGCTTTCTTGAAGGTGGATGCTAGGAGTGAGGTTTGAATTTCAGGGTGGATGAGTCTATCCTTTACCTAAGAGTTGTTAGGTGTGTGCAAAGCAACCCATTCTTTGAGGAAGGGAAGAAAGAACATCTTCCGTACGTATATCTTCGTCAAGTTACATCAGAGTCAGCAAACTGAGCACTGAATTTCACCTGACTGATCCCCAAACATGTGAAAACTCTATAAGGATACACCAAAAGCTTTAATCATGGCAGATCCATCGCCAACAATCATATCTTCGCTTTACCTTAAATCTTGAATCGATCAACGATTTCTCACAGATGTTATTGTAGTGGTAGCAGCAACCTGAGCTCAGTGGGTATTAATTTTAAATGGTAGACGACGGAACAGAATCATAAATGGTGTATACAGTACATAAATCTCTACCTCACGTTTGAAGATCTGGTATACAGTTAATAACCTAAAGACACTTTCATTTTCAATTACATGTCCTCATAATTACAAGTACTTTATTGGATAAGTCACTTTCATCCTCTCCGCCATAAAATATTGTATTTTAATTACTTTTCCATCAAATTGCAAATACAGTTACTCCAAACCAACTAGCATTATTTCGTTGGTACAAAGAAAATGTTCACGGGCGACTTAAGAGTTTTACAGGGAGAACTGTTACAACTTGTATACTTCTCTCGACGAACACATATCTAAATGTATAATTGTGATGAAAGAATAATATTAAATGTAAATGAAAACTAAAATTATTTTTCTTCAAATAACACCACTACCTAAGAGTTGTAATTTTACATGCGCGTCTTTACTACCCCTAACCTTATGCTCTATATTACTGTTACATGTCAAGATACTATTTACACGTTTTTTCCCATATTACTGTCTATTATATTCATTGTTGATAAGGCTGAATTAAATCTTTTTTTTTATTGAAAATAATTGTAGCCAAAAGACAGTTATCTACTTCGTCGCTAAAATGATTTGGCAAGAACAGTTTCATGGAAATAGATATTGTTGGTATATACAGTATATTATACATTATGCTACTTATACAATAACGGTGAAATGACTGCATACCGTCGAAGCATGATTAACAAATAAAAAGAACCTAGTCCGCCTGTATTGGCAAGGCTGCTATTGGCCGCCCACTCACGGGCGCGATCCCACTACTGCTCGACACAGGTGCTTTTGGATGCTGGGTTTACCCCCTGGCCCGGTTCACACCTCCTTAGTCAACCTGGACGCCCTTAGCTACCCAAGGGTGGCTATATTGATGCCGAGCTTAGTGCGGACACCCACTCAACATGGGGTGTCCCGCACCAGTGATCCTCACCTCAAGCCGTCCCTGGCCCAGGCCTCCGAGTCGCCGGATTACAAGGTTGCGCCACCAAAGCCAGCCAACAAAACTCATTTCGGAACTAAATTTGAAGCTCCGTGATAACAACACTCTAACTTAAAACAACGTTCAAAGGAAAAAGCTCATAAAGGAAAGAGCTTTCTTGAACGTGGATGCTAGGAGTGAGGTTTTAATTTCAGGGTGGGTGAGTCTATTCTTTACCTAAGAGAGTTGTTAGGTGTGTGCAAAGCAACCCATTCTTTGAGGAAGGGAAGAAAGAACATCTTCCGTACGTATATCTTCGTCAAGTTACATCAGAGTCAACAAACTGAGCACTGAATTTCACCTGACTGATCCCCAAACATGCGAAAACTCTATAAGGATACACCAAAAGCTTTAATCTTGGAAGATCCATCGCCAACAATCATATCTTCGCTTTACCTTAAATCTTGAATCGATCAACGATTTCTCACAGATGTTATTGTAGTGGTAGCAGCAACCTGAGCTCAGTGGGTATTAATTTTAAATGGTAGACGATGGGAGAGAATCATAAAATGGTGTATACAATACATAAATCTCTACCTCACGTTTGAAGATCTGGTATACAGTTAATAACCTAAGCACACTTTCATTTTCAATTGCGTTTGCATTACAATTACATGTCCTCATAATTACAAGTATTTTATTGGATAAGTCACTTTCATCCTCTTCGCCATAAAATATTGTATTTTAATTACTTTTCCATCAAATTGCAAATACAGTTACTCCAAACCAACTAGCAATATTTCGTTGGTACAGAGAAAATGTTCACGGGCGACTTAAGAGTTTTACAGGGAGAACTGTTACAACTTGTATACTTCTCTCGACGAACACATATCTAAATGTATAATTGTGATGAAAGAATAATATTAAATGTAAATGAAAACTAAAATTATTTTCTTCAAATAACACTACTACCTACGAGTTGTAATTTTACTTGCGTGTCTTTACTGCCCCTACCTTATGCTCTATATTACTGTTACATGTCAAGATTCTATTAAAACGTTTTTTCCCATATTACTATCTATTATTTTCACTGTTGATAAGGCTGAATTAAAAATAAAAACTTATTTTTTTTTATTGAAAATAATTGTAACCAAAAGACAGTTATCTACTTTGTCGCTAAAATGATTTGGCAAGAACAGATTCATGGTAATAGATATTGTTGGTATATACAGTATATTATATGTTACGAGTTGGGGATTTAGAATATAGTTAAAAGTCTACCCAGATCCCAAAAGGCAACAACAATAAAAAAACTTAAACAAACAAAGACAATCGGACTATAAAAGCGTAGACAAAGGATGCTAGTTTTTGTTGTGTATAATAAAGTACCATAAATTCCTTAACAAAATATTCAGCTTTCTATAATTTACCTTTAACCATACTTAACCTAAACATACGTAACATTGGCTTAACAGTATATACATATTTATACAACATACAACAATCTGAAGCAAGTGGAGGTGGGAGGTAATATAGGGTTACAAATACTCAAGTGCTGTGCTGAAATGTCTGACGAGTAGGGCTGAGTATTGAAGAAGATGGTAGGTAGTCACTTTGTCGTAGGTTTCCAGGATAGGTGATCCTAGTGTGGTCACTTCCCAGAGTGAACTGAACTCTCCTCGATCCGGAGCTGATGAGGAAGAGTTGGAGGAGATGACGCAACAACCAGGATATGGAGAAGGGAAACCCGGAGTGGTGACCAAGACTAGTCATACTCGGGTCGCGTCCCTAGATGGCGTTGCTCGTGGTGCTGGGTAGGTAGATCATGACACAATAGATGGCGTGGTTCGTAACACACCCCGTCTCCAAAGACCTCCGTAGCGCGGGCGCGGAGGAGGTGACCACCTGGTGCGTCTGGAGAGTAGCTGCTGCATTTCCACTGGAACTCGGGATAAGGAGTCCGCAATCAGGTTGTCCACCCCCTTTATGTGCCGGACTTGTCGATTATAGGGCTGTGTGAGGAGAGCCCAGCAGAGGATTCGCTGGTTGGAGGTCTTGTTGGTTTGGATGAACGTGAGCGGGTTATGGTCAGTGAAGACTAGGGTTGTTTGTGGGCGAGATTGGAGGTAACATTCAAACTTCTTTATTGCCAACACCAAAGCTAGGGCCTCCTTCTCTATGGTCGAGTAGTTGGTCTGATATTTTTTTAACTTGGCGGAGTAGCATGCCACAGGGTGAAGGACATCAGTGGTTGGGTCGGGTTGTAGGAGCACAGCCCCCACTCCGACACCGCTAGCGTCGATTTGCAGATGGAAGGGCAAGGTGTAGTCAGGGGGGTGGACTACAGGCTTGGAGGCAAGGTAGGCTTTGAGGCGGTGGAAAGACTGGTCGCACCTCTGGTTCCAGATGTAAGGGACCGCAGAACTGGTAAGGTCTGTGTGAGGTTCGGCAACGCATGAGTTCCTTCCTCGTCCTTGGAGTGGGGAAGGACAAGATGGCTTTAACGTTTGCATCCTTGGGTCTCACCATACCATGCCCAACGATATGTCCCAGGTAAGTCACTGAGGCCTGGCCAAAAGCAGATTTAGCCAGGTTTATGGTGAATCCAGTCTCGTGCAGTCGTGCGAACAGTATCTCCAAACGCACCAGATGTTCGTCCCAGCCGTCCGACACCACCAGGTAGGCGAACGTCCCATCTAGGTCCTGAATCAGGTAATTGATTGCCCTCTGGAATGTGGCCGGAGCATTAGAAAAGCCAAACGCCATAACCAAATATTGAAAAAGACCAAATGGAGTTATAAATGCTGAGATTAATTTAGCCCTATCCGTGAGTCCCACTTGATAATATCCTTTCAACAAGTCCACCGTAGTAATAAATTTTGCACAGCCTATGCTGTCTATTATATCTTCAATCAAAGGTAAAGGGTAGGAGTCTGAGACAGTGACCTGGTTCACTTTACGATAATCGGTACAGAAACGAAAACTGCTATCGGGTTTTGGAATGAGAAGGCAAGGTGAAGCCCAGGGGGAGGTACTAGGCTCAGCTAAGTTATGTTTTAACAAAAAATGTACCTCCTTTTTCATAATCTCTCTTTTTTGTGGATTTAGCCGATATGCTGATTGCCTAATGGGTTGTACATCATCTGAGATTAGCTTAATATCATGTTTAAGTATATTGCAAAACCCTGGGAGGTCTGACGTGACTTAAGGAAATGTTGATAATAACTTAGTGAGATCTTTTGCTTGAGATGGATTCAGAACAGAAAAATACTCATCCAAGTTGTTGAGTATGTGACTGTTAGCAGGTTTTTCTTTAGGTAGAGGGAAGTCTAAATTCTCCAATAGGTCCATGTCATCTGTCTCCGGCTCCGGCCCTGACAAAGCCGTATGCAATACAGGTTGGCTTATAGCCTCTGGGATGTCTTCCTCTGACTGCCTGGAATGGTAAAGTTTCATGATATTAATGTGAACAAGTTGTGAATCTTTTCTGCGATCAGGAGTATGGACTATATAGTTGAGGGGAGATAGTTTATTAGCAACTATATAGGGACCAGTAAACTTGCTTTTAAGGGGAGAGCCTGGAATGGGTAGAAAGAGTAACAAGTCTATGCTTTCATCCCATTCCTTTCGGTGTTCTATACAGTATTTTTTTAGCATTGATTTGAAAGTTTGATGGAACCGTTCCAAGCAACCTTGGGATTGTGGGTGGTAAGCCGAAGATGTACAATGGTCCACAGTGAGGTCTTTCATCACCTGTTTGAAAAGACTGCTTGTAGAATTGGTGCCCTGATCGGATTGAATCTCGTTAGGAATGCCCACTGAAGTGAAAAGGTGCAAAAGAGGTTTGATTACATTTTTTGAAGTGATGCTTTTAAGGGGAAAAGCCTCAGGATAACGTGTACTGGTATCCATAACTGTGAGCAGGAATTGATTTCCCTTCTTAGTCTTTGGTAATGGGCCCACACAATCCACAACAATCTTTTCAAATGGTGTAGAAAATACTGCGATGGGCTTAATGGGAGCTGCTGGTATATTTTCATTTGGTTTTCCTACCATTTGACAAATATGACAAGATTTTAGGTACTTTGACACATCCTTCCTAAGTCCAGGCCAGTAATAGTGTTGGAGGAGCTTTTTATATGTTTTCAGGATTCCCAAATGTCCTGAAATACCATCATGGGCAAGGGCAATTAATGCTGGTCTGACTGAGGAGGGAATTACTACTTGATGTATTTCAGACCACGTGTCTAGATGGGTAAGCTCAGGGGGTCTATAGGCCCTTATCAAAACCCCTTCCTGATAATAAAAACAAGGAAGGGTGTTAAAATCTTTACCCTCAACTGCTGCATGATGAAGTTTATTCAAAGATGGATCAGATTGTTGGGTTTTAATGAGCTCATCCTTACTAATGGTCTTATTGTACAGATCTTCTGTGGGTAGGAAGATATTGGAGGTGGTTTTAGATGAAGACGGCCCATTTCGCACACTCTGTGACCGGGTGACAGCACAAGATGGAAAAAGGTGAGGAATAGTTTCTTCAAGGTCAGTGGTGGAGTTGACAGGTAAGGGAGAGTCGACTGTCTTTATGTTGGGAACCACTAGATCTCCTACCAAGTCATTACCTAATAATAAATGAATGCCGCTCACAGGCATTGGATCTTTCCTAATGGCTACTTGCACTTCCCCAGTAATCAAGGGACATTGGAGGTGCACTTTAGCTAAAGGATAGGAAGAATGGGATGAGAGATCTGAAATTAGAACACTCTCATTAGTAAATGCTGTAGATATATCAGGAATGACGTTAAACAGGAGGATAGATTGTGCTGCGCCCGTATCACGTAGTATACGAATAGGGAAAGAACTAGACCCCTCTATGATTGAAATTTTTCCCTCATAGGTGAATGAAGAGAAGAGATCCTGATGGGGCCTTTCCACATTGGTGGTTGCTATTGGTTTGAATTTGGGATCCAGGGAACTACTTTTAGAAGTTCGACACTTTGGGTGTTTACAAGACTGGATCGTATGGCCTGGTTTTTTACAGTAAGAACAATAAAACTTGGTTGCATTAGGAGGGGGGGGGGGTAGGTGTGGGACCTTTCGACCTACCACTCACGTCCCCAAGGTTATCATCAGAGGAGGACCTAACATGCTGGAAAGTACCACGTTCCCTACTGCCCAGTGACTCCACCAGCAAGGCGTACGCATCAGCCAGCTCAGCCGCACGCCCCAAATTAACCTCTCCACGCTCCTCCACATGCTTCAAGATGTGAAATGGTATCTTGCTCTTCCACTCCTCCAGGACTACCAAGTTTAACAAATCCTGAAATGTGGAGGTCTCTGTAGCCTCTAACCACTTCTTGAAAAACCTAAGCTTTTCTTGAGCAAACTCAACAAAGGTGTGTGAAAATGTTTTGGTTAGTTTACGAAACTTCTGCCGGTATCTATCTGACGTGATAGCATAAGAGGTGAGGATATTCTTTTTTACGTTATCATAGTCATCAGTCTGGTCTAAACAGTTATAAACTGTACGAGCCTTACCACATAATTTAGGAACTAACACCGACACCCACTGGTCCTTAGGCCACTCATTCTTCCCGGCTATTTTCTCAAAAGTCCTAAATGACCCTTCCATATCGGATTCATCAAACTCGGGAACAAGGGAAGAAGCATTAGCAGGGTTAAAAGCAGCTAGTCTCTCTTTTAATGCCACTTCTTTTGATTTAAACTCCGATGTTAAGGTGACTTCGGTCACTTTCACCTGTAGTTCTTTCAGTCTAACCTCCTGCTCCAACTTGGCCTGTTCCAACTTTTCCTCATGCTCCAACTTGGCCAGTTCCAACTTTTCCTTATGCTCCAACTTGGCCTGTTCCAACTTTTCCTCATGCTCCAACTTGGCCTGTTCCAACTTGGCCTGTTCCAACTTGGCCTGTTCCAACTTTCCCTCATGCTCCAACTTGGCCTGTTCCAACTTTCCCTCATGCTCCAACTTGGCCTGTTCCAACTTGGCCTGTTCCAACTCATGCTCCAACTGGAGTTCTTTCATTTTGATTTGGAACTCGAACCTAGCTCGTTCTAGTTCTAAGGCGTCTACTCTTTGTGTTTTTTCTTGAGGGCTAGCCAGACCTGAGGCAACTTCTGAGTGAGGAGGGGTGGTGGATAGTGGTTGAAGTATCTTGGACATGGGCGTTAATTGGTCAACAGCGGATTCTTCTAAAACTTCTTGTTGAACCAACATTTCAATTACCTGATTTTTTAACATTTCCTTAGTCATTTCCTGTGAATATGGGATATTGTAATAGGTGGCTATTCCTTTCCATTCTTTCTTTAGGATATTAACACGTAACTTAGCTATGGAAGGAGTTTCAATAAAATCCTGGAGATCAAAACCTGAGGTGGCCATTGTTAAGAAAAAGTAGATAAATTAACTAATGACCAAAAAGATAAGATAAGTGGATTACCCTAGAAAATATCACGGCAGTGGATAACCAGAAAGTCCCGGAAACTACCCAAGTTATACCTAGGGAAATTACACTTATGAATATTGTTCTTCTGAGAAGATCCTTAGATAAGGATAAGAGACTTGAAAGAGGAAGGGCGTATTACGGCATTAATATAAAGATCCGGATAAACAAACCTTGAGTTACTTTATTATTGACCCCGAATGAGATAATGAGAAGAACAATAATTGAGGCTTTATAATTATGGGGTCCAGGTAGAGCGAGGCGTCCCAAGATATCACTTCACCCACAACTAGTGACTATGGAACAGCCTACTCTGGAGCGACGGTACGGCATTAAACAGATACGGATTCTTCCCTACACTCGATAAGACTTACTACACGACTGCCTACGTGTAATAACAGGTAAGCCTTATGACACTCGGAACCTAATATCCTACGTCTGTCACTCTTACTGTACGATAATACCAATATATGCACACACATATGAAGGGAACTTTAAACCACCGTAAAGCAATTGTGAACAGAAGTGATTGGGAGGAATAATTAACAAGGAGTAACAAAGGGGGAAGAAATATGGTACTTAAGGTCGTGTCCTGTCACGGTCGCCATTTGTTATGAGTTGGGGATTTAGAATATAGTTAAAAGCCTACCCAGATCCCAACAGGCAACAACAATAAAAAAACTTAAACAAACAAAGGCAATCGGACTATAAAAGGGTAGACAAAGGATGCGAGTTTTTGTTCTGTATAATAAAGTACCATAAATTCCTTAACAAAATATTCAGCTTTCTATAATTTACCCTTAACCATACTTAACCTAAACATACGCAACATTGGCTTAACAGTATATACATATTTATACAACATACAACAATCTGAAGCAAGTGGAGGTGGGAGGTAATATAGGGTTACAAATACTCAAGTGCGGTGCTGAAATGTCTGACGAGTAGGGCTGAGTATTGAAGAAGATGGTAGGTAGTCACTGTGCCGTAGATTTCCAGGATAGGTGATCCTAGTGTGGTCACTTCCCAGAGTGAACCGAATTCTCCTCGATCCGGAGCTGATGAGGAAGAGTTGGAGGAGGTGACACAACAACCAGAATATGGACAAGGGAAACCTGGAGTGGTGACCAAGACTAGTCATACTCGGGTCGCGTCCCTAGATGGCATTGCTCGTGGTGCTGGGTAAGTAGATCATGACACAATAGATGGCGTGGTTCATAACATATACAATATGCTACTTATACAATAACGGTGAAATGACTGCATACCGTCGAAGCATGAATAACAGATAAAAAGAACCAAGTCCGCCTGTATTGGCAAGGCTGCTACGGGCCGCCCACTCACGGGCGCGATCCCACTACTGCTCGACACGGGTGTTTTTGGCTGCTGGGTTTCCCCCCTGGCCCGGTTCACACCTTCTTAGTCAACCTGGACGCCCTTAGCTACCCAAGGGTGGCCATATTGATGCCGAGCTTAGTGATGACACCCACTCAACTTGTGGAGTCCCGCACCAGTGATCCTCACCTCAAGCCGTCCCTGGTCCAGGCCTCCGAGTCGCCGGATTAAAAGGTTGACCCACCAACCCCAGCCAACAAAACTCATTTCTGAACTAAATTTAAAGCTCCGTGATAACAACGCTCTAACTTAAAACAACGTTCAAAGGAAAAAGCTCACAAAGGAAAGAGCTTTTTTGAACGTGGATGCTAGGAGTGAGGTTTTAATTTCAGGGTGGATGAGTCTATCCTTTACCTAAGAGAGTTGTTACGTGTGTGCAAAGCAACCCATTCTTTGAGGAAGGGAAGGAAGAACATCTTCCGTACGTATATCTTCGTCAAGTTACATCAGAGTCAGCAAACTGAGCACTGAATTTCACCTGACTGATCCCCAAACATGTGAAAACTCTATAAGGATACACCAAAAGCATTAATCATGGAAGATCCATCGCCAACAATCATATCTTCGCTTTACCTTAAATCTTGAATCGATCAACGATTTCCCACAGATGTTATTGTAGTGGTATCAGCAACCTGAGCTCAGTGGGTATTTATTTTAAATGGTAGACGACGGGACAGAATCATAAAATGGTGTATACAGTACATAAATCTCTACCTCACGTTTGAAGATCTGGTATACAGTTAATAACCTGAAGACACTTTCATTTTCAATTACATTTGCACTAGAATTACATGTCCTCATAATTACAAGTACTTTATTGGATAAGTCACTTTCATGCTCTTCGCCATAAAATATTGTATTTTAATTACTTTTCCATCAAATTCCAAATACAGTTACTCCAAACCAACTAGCAATATTTCGTTGGTACAGAGAAAATGTTCACGGGCGACTTAAGAGTTTTACAGGGAGAACTGTTACAACTTTATACTTCTCTCGACGAACACATATCTAAATGTATAATTGTGATGAAAGAATAATATTAAATGTAAATGAAAACTAAAATTATTTTTCTTCAAATAACACTACTACCTACGAGTTGTAATTTTTCTTGCGTGTCTTTACTGCCCCTACCTTATGCTCTATATTACTGTTACATGTCAAGATTCTATTAACACGTTTTTTCCCATATTACTATCTATTATTTTCACTGTTGATAAGGCTGAATTAAAAATAAAAACTTATTTTTTTATTGAAAATAATTGTAACCAAAAGACAGTTATCTACTTCGTCGCAAAAATGATTTGGCAAGAACCGTTTCATGGAAATAGATATTGTTGGTATATACAGTATATTATACATTATGCTACTTATACAATAACGGTGAAATGACTGCATACCGTCGAAGCATGATTAACAAATAAAAAGAACCAAGTCCGCCTGTATTGGCAAGGCTGCTATTGGCCGCCCACTCACGGGCGCGATCCCACTACTGCTTGACACGGGTGCTTTTGGCTGCTGGGTTTCCCCTCTGGCCCGGTTCACACCTTCTTAGTCAACCTGGACGCCCTTAGCTACCCAAGGGTGGCCATATTGATGCCGAGCTTAGTGATGACACCCACTCAACTTGTGGAGTCCCGCACCAGTGATCCTCACCTCAAGCCGTCCCTGGTCCAGGCCTCCGAGTCGCCGGATTAAAAGGTTGCCCCACCAACCCCAGCCAACAAAACTCATTTCGGAACTAAATTTGAAGCTCCGTGATAGCAACACTCTAAATTAAAACAACGTTCAAAGGAAAAAGCTCATAAAGGAATGAACTTTTTTGAACGTGGATGCTTGGAGTGAGGTTTTAATTTCAGGGTGGTGAGTCTATCCTTTACCTAAGAGGGTTGTTAGGTGTGTGCAAAGCAACCCATTCTTTGAGGAAGGGAAGAAAGAACATCTTCCGTACGTATATCTTCGTCAAGTTACATCAGAGTCAGCAAACTGAGCACTGAATTTCACCTGACTGATCCCCAAACATGTGAAAACTCTATAAGGACACACCAAAAGCTTTAATCATGGATAATCAATCGCCAACAATCGTATCTTTGATTTACCTTAACTCTTGAATCGATCAACGATTTCCCACAGATGTTATTGTAGTGGTAGCAGCATCCTGAGCTCAGTGGGTATTAATTTTAAATGGTAGACGACAGGACAGAATCATAAAATGGTGTATACAGTACATAAATCTCTAACTCACGTTTGAAGATGTGATATACAGTTTATAACCTAAAGACACTTTCATTTTCAATTACATGTCCTCATAATTACAAGTACTTTATTGGATAAGTCACTTTCATCCTCTTCGCTATAAAATATTGTATTTTAATTACTTTTCCATCAAATTGGAAATACAGTTACTCCAAACCTACTAGCAATATTTCGTTGGTACAGAGAAAATGTTCACGGGCGACTTAAGAGTTTTACAGGGAGAACTGTTACAACTTGTATACTTCTCTCGACGAACACATATCTAAATGTATAATTGTGATGAAAGAATAATATTAAATGTAAATGAAAACTAAAATTATTTTTCTTCAAATAACACTACTACCTAAGAGTTGTAATTTTACATGCGTGTCTTTACTGCCCCTACCTTATGCTCTATATTACTGTAATGTCAAGATACTATTTACACGTTTTTTCCCATATTACTATCCATTATTTTCACTGTTGATAAGGCTGAATTAAAATTAAAACTTATTTTTTATTGAAAATAATTGTAACCAAAAGACAGTTATCTACTTCGTCGCAAAAATGATTTGGCAAAAACAGTTTCATGGAAATAGATATTGTTGGTATGTACAGTATATTATACATTATGCTACTTATACAATAAAGGTGAAATGACTGCATACCGTCGAAGCATGATTAACAAATAAAAAGAACCAAGTCCGCCTGTATTGGCAAGGCTGCTACAGTCTTCGAACTTGCATATCGTTAATTGTGGTTCATACTGGAGAGAAAAATGGTCCTCGACATGCTACACCTGCTTTAATTGGGTTGTCAAATATATCTTGTATCTGAGCCGGGTATATTAATTATATTTTACAGTACGACTGAAGCTTCCTGGTTCTACCGACTCACTTGTCGTTAACCTGTGTGTTTACTACTGTCAGTCTCATTTTTGTACTGTAACTTTGTTGAAATTTCTTATTAAATGACCCCATCTTCCTTGTCATTATATATTGGTATATATTATATATGTGCAGTCCACACCACTCATAAGCCACACAGACTGGCTGGGTCCATCCCTCCCTCACCTTGCGAAATATACAAACCAGACAATTAATCAGTGGTCAGCCAAAGTGTAAAGTCAACACCTACTTCTAAACTCATTAGCATGGATTGGTTTTAGAAACAAAGAAAACAAAATTTAAGTTCGTAATTTCGAGGCTGCAGTCTGTGTGGCTTATAAGTGGAGTGGACTGTAACTCTTATGCTGTCTGTATATTTTCACCGTATGGCTACTGAATTTGTGAAAGGAACCTTTAATTATTATTATTATTATTATTATTATTATTATTATTATTATTATTATTATTATTATTATTATTATTATTATTATTATTATTAATTTTGTCCTTAGTAATATAAATAAAATGATTACGAGTGTCATTATGTTCATCTTTAGTCTTAAAAAAAATCCCACATGCGATGGTCCTTACCTTCATTATCAGCAAAATTTATCTGTGAAAAGTAAAATGAATGAATATATTACACGATTAAACCCAAATAACCGGACACTAATTATTCAGAGCAACATCTCGTACATGGAATATGACTTTTGTTAAAATTGAAAAGACTATAAAAAGGTGAAAATCGAAATACATTTAAACAATTCAACATTTAAGTTTGTATTTATGGAGTTCTCTGGCGTTATTTGTTTTGTTGTTGTCCCTGTGTTGTGGGTAGTGTTGCTTGTGTTGTGGGTAGTGTTGCTTGTGTTGTGGGTAGTGCTGTTCGTACAAAAAAAAAAGCTATCTACCCACCTGGGTTCGATGTGTCTGGAAATGAACCCAATGTACAGCAGTGTTGGTTCGGTTGATTCAGAAATAGTGGTCAGAATTGTTCGACATTGTGTCATATTTTATCAACGATAAACGGGACAAATAGTTTTTGTGTGTGTTCATTGTGTTACCTGTGCGTGATGTTACCTGTACATTGTGTCACCTGTCCTTGATGTTACCTCTACATTGTGTTACCTGTGAAGGGGATTTTACCTGAGTAGGGTTGTTCTCTTTACCTACAATTCTTGTGTTTCTCTCTCCACAAGCTTGTACACTGAGTTAAGCTGGTTATTCCATGTATTATTATCACCGTGTCCGTTATTGTTTTATTTTCATCATTAATTTCACTTGTTCTGACGAGCGTCCTCCGTCGATCACATAATTCGTCATCAGCGGCTCCATTACTCCCTCACATCCTTCCTCATCACCGTCACGTGTTTCACTATTAACGGTAATATTATGCTCACACACATCTCTCTCTGACGGCTATCATTGTTGTGTAACTCCGCCTCAACACTTGTATGTACAATCAAAGATAAAAGTCGTGTCTCGGTTTGTCCGAAGATTAAATATAACTCGTGAAGCATTCTAAGAGCCCTAACACAAGGCAGAGCACACCAAAAGTTTTAGCCCTTCAGCATATGTTTTCACCAAATTTCACGACACTTTTGTCTTTCATTGTTAACGTGTGGACAAAATTACCTGGACATTTGACAGTAAGTACTTGAGGATCATTAGGTGAAGGGGATTGGAGTCTTAACGTATTTTATCAGATTTTTGTTTGTGTTAAGAATTTTGTTCTTCTATTTTGTGGTTCCGACATAATATGTGATGAAAAGCTGCGTTGTTAGATATAAATCATATATATATATATATATATATATATATATATATATATATATATATATATATATATATATATATATATATATATATATATATATATATATATATATATATATATATATATATATATATATATATATATGGCCCAGAGGATGATGCCAGATATTGCCAAGTGTTCAGACAATTTTGTCCTCAACTGTACATCTTGCTCACTGCCACAACAACCTGTGATACACTATTATTGTTCATCTACATCTAGGAAAATATACTGAATATTTGAATGTCATTGATGTTTACGATTTACCAGTCATAAGTTATGGTGTCAGTCATTAATAAGAAGAATCTCTCTTATTTCATATTTTATTGCTAACAATTAGACAATTTTCGTAAACAACGTTAAGAAGTAAATTGCAGCAGCAAACATTCGCTGGCGGATACAACATCTCTCCCTCATTCACTCCCACAACAACAAACTTGACTGAGGCCTCGATGAACTAATGACCCAAAATTGTGCGTCTCGTTACCTTTGACTCCTGTGAAAAGGTTAAAAAAAATATTAAATCCAATTTCATCTGTACTGATGTTTGGGGACCGTAGCAAGGTATCTTTGTATAAACTTTCATGTATATTAATAAAGAGAAATTGTGAGACTAAAACCACGAATCTCTTAATTTACGCTTATGGGGTGTGTGAACTTGACCTCCGGGAATGGAATATCCAGAGGTAGAGTGCGTGAGTAAAGCGACTTGTTTTATTCCCTGTTATCCAGACAAGAGTCTCTGCTCCACGGTTGATGTGGTCCTGAAACAAGAACTGCTCGCTGTTATTTGAATTCTTTAGTCTGTGTAACAATATCTCGAGCTGTGGTGTCAAGTATCACCCACTGACGTTATTTCTATTTCCGTTTTCGTTTCATTGTTATTTTATCTGTCGTCCATTTTCTATATATTTCTCTTAACTGTCTGGTGTTTCCTTATAGCGTTTTTTTTCATTCGTCAAGTTTTACGTCCAGACGTCATCAATGAGGAAGCTTATAGGTCCACTCCAACTGTACAGACACTCAGTAACTACAAGCACACAAGAGATCATTCCAAGGTCAAAGTTAGCCAAATATAACTTCCTAAGTAAACAATCAACTCCCTCAACAACCCAATGTCACGTGCCTGTAGCGCTCGGGAACTCTCATAGCGTGAGGCCTCTGTTCACGCCTACTTTTCATACAAGCTATTAATAAATTGTTAATTGTACTTATTATATTATTATTGTTCTTAGTTACTTAGGTTAATTGTATATTTATGTATGTAATTTATATGCATCATTGTCTTACTCTGTTAAGTCAACTCAAGAGTAATATTAATTAATTATATAAAATATCCAGCAAATGTCTAGATCACGTGATATGAGACGCGCTTCTCGGCCGCGTACCCACGCCACCCCAGTAGCGAAAAATCCGTGGCATAGGTTAGACGTGTCCATTCGTTCTCTAACCTTGACCCTTGTCTAGTGCTTTATCCAGCCTTCTGCAATGCCCTAGGGGTATCAGGTATTAGTGACACGTTTAGTTAGGCATAGGAAGGGATCCTGGTGGTAAGGAATCTCCTGTTTGGTAGGGATAATCATTTTGTAGTGATTGTTGTATATATATATATTTCGTATGTCTTGTGTAATATAGTAATGTTAAGTAATATTTGTTTGGTCTAACTCCTTACAGCATATTTTCGCCCTTCCGGCATCACTCTTATTTTATTATACACTTACTTATTCCCTTAAATTCATGTTTGCTAGTCATTACTCCCTTTAGAACATAAATTGAATTAATTAATTATCTTCCCTTTTGTGATTCACTTATTTCAACTGTTCTTAGTTTTTCAAGTACATTTAGTTGAGTAGGTTTTTGGTGAGGATAATTATTGCCGTGTTCCCTATTTGTTCCTTTATTTGTTAATAACTTGGGGTAGGATTCACTCCCCAAGTATAAAGGATATTGGGATCGCGACAAGTGGGGGCCTGTCCTGGAGCTAACCACCATTGTTGCGTCATATCAAGTGTTGTTACTCGCCAGGTGTTGTTTCATCTCTAAGTATTTTTGGATGCAAGTTGCTGTGTTCACAGTGTTCATTTATATTGCTCCTGTTATTGCTTATGCTACTGGTGAGTTAACCCTTATCTTGTGTACCAGGTGTTTGGTTAATCCCTTGCTGTGTTTCACAGTTTATTGCATTTTGATATTATTAATTAGCTAGCTAGTTAGCTTAGCTGCCACTGTTACTTTTTTTTCGCTACTCGATTTTGAGTTCAACATGTTTGACCTGGAAAGCTTTTTGGCTTCACCTTCAGCCGAAGTACTGAAGGGGCTTACTAAGGCAGAGTGGCAATCCCTCGCTGCTTATTATGAAGTAGAACGCCGCTCTTCCATGAATAAGTCTAGGTTAGAAGAGGCTGTCCTCAACTACCTTATTGACAATGAAATCATAGCCCAACCGTCGGGAAATTCAGAGGAAATTGTTACACCAAGTAATTTGGCCTTACAAGTTGAACTCAAAAGACTCGAGGTGGAGCTGGAAACCCTCAAACAACGAGGTTTGGCTCAAGGTAGTAATACTTCAACATTCAGTGTAGACAAATGTCTCAACAGTGTTCCTAAATTTAATGAGGAAGAACCAGACAAGTTCTTCTCTCTTTTTGAGAAAATTGCCCGACTTAACAAGTGGCCTGTTTCTCAATGGTCTCAACTTATTTATAGATCTTTCACTGGTAAAGCATTAGATGTGTTTTCTGCCCTCTCTGAGGATCAATGTCGAGACTATGCCCTTGTTAAGTCCGCGGTTTTGAGCGCTTATAAACTTGTTCCTGAAGCCTACCGGCAACAGTTCCGTAACTGCCGGAAGACTGACAAACAAACATTTGTGGAGTTCTTCAGGCAGAAACAGGTCCTTTGTCGGAGGTGGATTGAAAGTGAGTCTGCCCATGTAGAACATGACAAGCTTGTTGAACTAATCCTGCTAGAGGAGGTTAGAAAGTGTATCCCAGGCGACATTCGAGCACACTTGGATCAGAGAGGTATTTGTACCTTGGCTGATGCTGGTCCAGTGGCTGACCATTATTCCTTAACTAATAGAAATGTAAATTCCAGGTCTTATGCTCCCATGTCCCAGTCCTTCACTTCCTTCAAGCGGCCCACACCAACATCTACACCGGGGTCCCTGCCTCTTGTCATACCGACCCGACCCTCAGGTTCTGCATCATCTACCCCGGGTGAGCCCATGGTCCATGGGACAGGTGGATCCACTCCTACTGGTGAGAGAAACTCTAGTTGCAGGTACTGTAAGAAGCCAGGACATGTCATCAGCGACTGTCTCAAGTTAAAGAAAAGAAATTCCTCTCGCCAAGGATCCCCCACTCTTTTGGTCAGGGTGGCCGAGCAATCGGAGAAATTATTGGAGCCCTGTGTCACTGCCCTCAGTCAGACTGTTGCACGTGACACCCAAACAGTAACAACTATTATGGCGGCCCCACTCAGGTGTTCCTTTACTCGTGTTTAATTTACTGTGACTTCAAACAATTATCTGGTTTTTCGGAGAATTTGTAACCAGAAATGTATTTTGCTAATTTACAGTACAGCTTGTTCATGATAATATGTGATAAATACAGAAGATTTCATATTTATTCCAACAATTTTTGACACTGCAATTAATTCTATACACTGTCTGTTTACCCAGTTGATTAAAGCTGAGTTTCGTTGGTACTGAGTTTGTTGATAATTATTATGTGGAGAATTAATACTACCTTAGCCTGTTCTCCCAAGGTGGAGGAGGCGGTGATGAGAGGGAGGTAACTGAGGCGATGAGAGGGGGGTAACTGAGGTGCACGAAGATCCACGAGACTCCTACTCCCCTTTTGCCCCTACTAATTCCCTCGCTCCTCCTACTACCTCCGCCCCTCTTACTCTCCGCTGCCCCTTCCTACTCCCTCCGCCCATCCTCCCTCCGCCCCTCCTCCCCTTTCCCCTACTCCCCCCGCCCCTCCTCCCCTTTCCCCTCCTCCCCCCGCCCCTTCTCCCCTTTCCATCCTCCACCGCTGCCTCTCCCCCCGCCCATCCTCCCCCGCCCCCCCCGCCCCTCCTCCCCTGCCCATCCTCCCCCATCCCTCCTCCCCGCCCTTCCTCCTCGCCCTCTCCCCTCGCCCCTCCTCCCCGCCCTTCCTCCCCGCCCTCCTCCCCCCGCTCACCTTCCCCGCCCTCCTCCCCGCCCCCTCCTCCCCGCCCTCACTCCCCCGCCCTCTCCCCGCCCCCTCCTCCCTCTCCTCCTCCCCCGCCCTCCCCGCCTTCCTCCCCCGCTCCTCCCTCCCCCGCCCCTCCTCCCATCCCCCACCTCTACCGACGCTCACGAACTTATACTCACGGGGTTTTCCTCCAAAGTTCCTTCTATTCCTTCTCCTGACGTAGTGACCGTAGTTCTGGTCGGTCTCCTCCCTATCTCCACCAGTCCCGGAGTTCCACGTAGAGAACATTCCATCGGCAAATCATTGTTTACAATAATACAAACTTTTTGCTCTAACTCAATCAGTATTGTTGAGTATTTATCATTACGTGAAGTAAATCATATTATAAATTAGCTATTATCTTGTCAAGTGAGATGTTGAGCTGATAGTTATATTTTCCAAGAGTATATCATTAATGCTATATAATATACAGTTCATATAATACATTTAGTCGATAAGAAGAATAAAAGTTAGTTATCAATAGACTGTTCTGTACATCAGTGATTGTAATGGAATATAAGTATTAGATATATATTGTCGATGTAATATTCTAGACCATTGTGTATTATGAATATCACCCGTGAGTGGGCAGACCTTAGCAGCCTTGCCAATACAGGCGGACTAGGTTCTTTTTATTTGTTAATCATGCTTCGACGGTATGCAGTCATTTCACCGTTATTGTATAAGTAGCATATTGTATAATATACTGTATATACCAACAATATCTATTTCCATGAAACTGTTCTTGCCAAATCATTTTAGCGACGAATTAGATAACTGTCTTTTGGTTACAATTATTTTCAATAAAAAAAATAAGTTTTTATTTTTAATTCAGCCTTATCAACAGTGAAAATAATAGATAGTAATATGAGAAAAAACGTGTTAATAGAATCTTGACATGTAACAGTTATATAGAGCATAAGGTAGGGGCAGTATAGACACAAAAGTAAAATTACAACTCGTAGGTAGTAGTGTTATTTGAAGAAAAATAATTTTAGTTTTCATTTACATTTAATATTATTCTTTCATCACAATTATGCATTTAGATATGTGTTCGTCGAGAGAAGTATACAAGTTGTAACAGTTCTCCCTGTAAAACTCTTAAGTCGCCCGTGAACATTTTCTCTGTACCAACGAAATATTGCTAGTAGGTTTGGAGTAACTATATTTGCAATTTGATGGAAAAGTAATTAAAATGCAATATTTTATGGCGAAGAGGATGAAAGTGACTTATCCAATAAAGTACTTGTAATTATGAGGACATGTAATTGAAAGTGAAAGTGTCATTAGGTTATTAACTGTATATCAGATCTTCAAACGTGAGGTAGAGATTTATGTACTGTATACACCATTTTATGATTCTGTCCCGTCGTCTACCATTCAAAATTAATACCCACTGAGTTCAGGTTGCTGCTACCACTACAATAACATCTGTGGGAAATCGCTGATCGATTCAAGATTTAAGGTAAAGCGAAGATATGATTGTTGGCGATGGATTTTCCATGATTAAAGCTTTTGGTGTATCCTTATAGGGTTTTCACATGTTTGGGGATCAGTCAGGTGAAATTCAGTGCTCAGTTTGCTGACTCTGATGTAACTTGACGAAGATATACGTACGGAAGATGTTCTTTTTTCCCTTCCTCAAAGAATGGGTTGCTTTGCACACACCTAACAACTCTCTTAGATAAAGGATAGACTCACCCACCCTGAAATTAAAACCTCACTCCTAGCATCCACGTTCAAGAAAGCTCTTTCCTTTGTGAGCTTTTTCAGTGTTGTTATCACAGAGCTTTAAATTTAGTTCCGAAATGAGTTTTGTTGGCTGGGGTTGGTGGCGCAACCTTGTAATCCGGCGACTCGGAGGCCTGGGCCAGGGACGGCTTGAGGTGAGGATCACTGGTGCGGGACTCCCCATGTTGAGTGGGTGTCCGCACTAAGCTCGGCATCAATATGGCCACCCTTGGGTAGCTAAGGGCGTCCAGGTTGACTAAGGAGGTGTGAACCGGGCCAGGGGGGAAACCCAGCAGCCAAAAGCACCTGTGTCGAGCAGTAGTGGGATCGCGCCCGTGAGTGGGCGGCCCATAGCAGCCTTGCCAATACAGGCGGACTTGGTTCTTTTTATTTGTTAATCATGCTTCGACGGTATACAGTCATTTCACCGTTATTGTATAAGTAGCATATTGTATAATATACTGTATATACCAACAATATCTATTTCCATGTAACTGTTTTTGCCAAATCATTTTTGCGACGAAGTAGATAACTGTCTTTTGGTTACAATTATTTTCAATAAAAAATAAGTTTTTATTTTAATTCAGCCTTATCAACAGTGAAAATAATGGATAGTAATATGGGAAAAAACGTGTAAATAGTATCTTGACATATACAGTAATATAGAGCATAAGGTTAGGGGCAGTAAAGACACGCATGTAAAATTACAACTCTTAGGCAGTAGTGTTATTTGAAGAAAAATAATTTTAGTTTTCATTTACATTTAATATTATTCTTTCATCAAAATTATACATTTAGATATGTGTTCGTCGAGAGAAGTATACAAGTTGTAACAGTTCTCCCTGTAAAACTCTTAAGTCGCCCGTGAACATTTTCTCTGTACCAACGAAATATTGCAAGTAGGTTTGGAGTAACTGTATTTGCAATTTGATGGAAAAGTAATTAATATACAATATTTTAAAGCGAAGAGGATGAAAGTGACTTATCCAATAAAGTACTTGTAATTATGAGGACATGTAATTGAAAGTGAAAGTGTCATTAGGGTTATTAACTGTATATCAGATCTTCAAACGTGAGGTAGAGATTTATGTACTGTATACACCATTTTATGATTCTGTCCCGTCGTCTACCATTCAAAATTAATACCCACTGAGTTCAGGTTGCTGCTACCACTACAATAACATTAGTGGGAAATCGTTGATCTATTCAAGATTTAAGGTAAAGCGAAGATATGATTGTTGGCGATGGATTTTCCATGATTAAAGCTTTTGGTGTATCCTTATAGAGTTTTCACATGTTTGGGGATCAGTCAGGTGAAATTCAGTGCTCAGTTTGCTGACTCTGATGTAACTTGACGAAGATATACGTACGGAAGATGTTCTTTTTTCCCTTCCTCAAAGAATGGGTTGCTTTGCACACACCTAACAACCCTCTTAGGTAAAGGATAGACTCACCCACCCTGAAATTAAAACCTCACTCCTAGCATCCACGTTCAAGAAAGCTCTTTCCTTTGTGAGCTTTTTCAGTGTTGTTATCACAGAGCTTTAAATTTAGTTCCGAAATGAGTTTTGTTGGCTGGGGTTGGTGGCGCAACCTTGTAATCCGGCGACTCGGAGGCCTGGGCCAGGGACGGCTTGAGGTGAGGATCACTGGTGCGGGACTCCCCATATTGAGTGGGTGTCCGCACTAAGCTCGGCATCAATATGGCCACCCTTGGGTAGCTAAGGGCGTCCAGGTTGACTAAGGAAGTGTGAACCGGGCCAGGGGGGAAACCCAGCAGCCAAAATCACCTGTGTCGAGCAGTAGTGGGATCGCGCCCGTGAGTGGGCGGCCCGTAGCAGCCTTGCCAATACAGGCGGACTTGGTTCTTTTTATTTGTTAATCATGCTTCGACGGTATGCAGTCATTTCAC
>NW_024734208.1:0-12029 GCF_018991925.1 Homarus americanus | reverse complement strand
GTCGCGTCCTGGCGAGTTGCTGCTGCCTCCAACTTATACTCCCTCACGCAAGCGGTATTTAGCCACTGCACCTATTCTCTCCTCCTAAAATTCACTTCAATCCTCCCTTTATTCTTCCCCTGAACCTCCTTCCCCCCTGTCACTAGCATTTTTCGATTCGATTCGGAGGAGTGCAAAGTCATTTGCCATAAAAACAGAAATTAGGAAAGCAAATAGAAATTATGAAATCAAGGTAGCAAAAGAATCGAAAAATAACCCCAAAGCTTTTTATCAACTGTATAAATCAAAGGTTAGAGATACAATAGGTCCCCTTAAAACTACGACAGGAGAAATGACTGATGATGAGTTAGAAATGTGTAGTACGTTAAATAGTCATTTTCGCTCCGTATTCACAAATGAAAACCTAGCACAGTTTCCAGAAGTTCATAAGGTATATAACGACAGTATAGAAAATATGTTGATGAATATCAATATTACTAGTAACGATGTGCTTAAAGTAATTAACAAACTGAAGCCTCATAAATCGCCTGGTCCAGACGAGGTATATGCTAGAATATTAAAAGAATGTAGAGATGAGTTGAGTAATCCATTAGCAGTTTTATTTAATAAGTCATTAGAATCGGGCCTAGTGCCAGAAGCTTGGAAACTTGCAAATGTAGTTCCGATTTTCAAAAAAGGTGATAAATCAATTGCATCAAATTACCGTCCCATTAGTCTCACGTCAATCATAGGCAAGTTGCTAGAGTCAATTATTGCTACAAAAATCAGAAGCCACCTTGAAACATTCAACTTAATTCATTCTTCTCAGCACGGGTTCACCCAGGGACGTTCTTGTCTCACAAATTTGCTTAGCTTTTTCTCAGAAGTATATGAAGCGGTAGATAATGATAAGTCATATGATATAATTTATTTAGATTTCAGTAAAGCATTCGATAGAGTCCCTCATGAGAGATTGATAAGGAAGGTAGAAGCACATGGAATAGGTGGATCATTATTAAAATGGATTAGGTCATGGTTAACTGGTAGGAAACAAAGAGTCAGCATAAATGGATTAAAGTCAGACTGGGGTGCGGTCAAAAGCTGAGTTCCCCAGGGATCTGTATTAGGCCCTCTGCTGTTTGTTATATTCATTAATGATCTTGATTTTGGCATAACTAGTAGGATTAGTAAATTTGCAGATGATACCAAAATGGGGAGAGTGATAAATTCAGACAGTGACTTTGAACACCTTCAAAGAGATCTAGATACCTTACATGAGTGGTCAGTAGACTGGCAAATGAATTTTAATACTGATAAATGCAAGGTACTACAGATAGGGAAGACGAATACAAACGTTAAGTATAAACTAGGTAACACGGAAATAGAAAACTCAGTTTGTGAAAAAAATCTAGGTGTATTTGTTAGCAACGACTTGAAACCTAGAAAACAATGTATTAGCGTTCGCAACAAGGCAAACAGGATTCTTGGGTTCATATCTAGGTCTGTGAGTAACAGAACTGCTGACGTTATCTTGAAACTTTACCTAGCTTAGTGAGGCCACACATGGATTATGCGGTTCAGTTCTGGTGTCCTTATTATAGAATGGACATAGATTCTTTGGAGAGA
The DNA here is from genome assembly GCF_018991925.1 of Homarus americanus. Classification (NCBI taxonomy): domain Eukaryota; kingdom Metazoa; phylum Arthropoda; class Malacostraca; order Decapoda; family Nephropidae; genus Homarus; species Homarus americanus. The sequence continues at coordinate 10,424 of NW_024734208.1, read as the reverse complement.
GTACAAAGAAGAATGACAAAAATGATCCATAATATTAGAAACCTTCCATATGAAGAAAGACTGAAAAGCTTAGGCTTACATTCATTAGAGAGGCGTAGAGTTAGGGGAGATATGATAAAGGTGTACAAGTGGGTAAGTGGGATTAACAAGGGTAAAATGGAAGATGTTCTGAAGCTCAGTAATAACGAAATAACTAGAACAAATGGCTTTAAATTAGATAAATTCCGATTCAGAAAGGATATAGGCAAGCACTGGTTTGGTAATAGAGTTGTGGATATGTGGAATAGGCTACCGAGTGCTATAGTAGGATCGGGGACGCTAGGGAGCTTCAAGACGAAGTTGGATAGGCACATGGAAGTGCTGGGATGGGTGTGAAAGGGATCTGCCCTGTATGGGCCAGTCGGCCTCCTGCAGTATCCCACTTTCTTATGTTCTTATGTTATGTTTACTTCATTATCATCATCATCATCAGAAGCCCCTCCCGTAACGCTCTCCAAATTTGTTCTCAGTGTGTGGGTTATTTGTACTATATGCAGCAATAAGTCATATATACAGTAATAGGTCATACATACAATGCTTCCATATATATACAGTAATAGGTCATATATGCAGCAATAAGTCATATATATACAGTAATAGGTCATACATACATCAATAAGTCATACAGTACAGGGTCATACATACAGCTAAGTCATATATATACATAATAGGTCATATATGCAGCAATAAGTTATATATATACAGTAATAGGTCATACATACAGCAATAAGTCATATATATACAGTAATAGGTCATATATGCAGCAAAAGTCATATATAAATAAGAATGAGTCAGGTATATAGAGAGGCATGTTGAGGTAAAAACATTATTATGTATGTGTATTTTGGTGTGTTGGGGGACCTGGGAGTGACCTGGGAGTGACCTGAGTGACCTGGGGAGTGACCTGGAGTGACCTGGAGTGACATGGAGGACCTGGGAGTGACCTGGGTGACCTGGGAGTGACCTGGGAGACCTGAGTGACCTGGAGTGACCTGTAGGACCTGGGAAAGACCTGGGTGACCTGGGAGGACCTGGGAGGACCTGAGTGACCTGGGAGTGACCTGGAGTGACCTGGAGTGACCTGGATGAGGACCTGGGAGTGACCTGGGAGGACCTGGGTGACCTGGGTGACCTGGCTTGGACTAGGGGGGTGATACAGGCAAACGTCTCTCTCTCCAGATGGAGAGAGGTGTCGAGAGGCAATATGAACCCAACACACCTGCCACATCACCCTACTACTCACACACCTGTCACATCACCACAACTACACCACACACCTGTCATATCACAACAACTACTACCACACACCTGTCATATCACCACCACTACTCACACACCTGTCACATCATCACCACCACTAATCACACACCTGTCACATACACACTACTCACACAACTGTTACAGCAGCACTACCACTACCCACACCTGTCACATCATCACCACCACTAATCACACACCTGTCACATAAACACCACTACACACCTGTTACAGCATCACTACCACTAACACACCTGTAACATCATCACTACCATAACTCACACACCTGTCATATCATCACGACTACTCACTCACACCTGTTACAGCATCACTACCACTACTCACACACCTGTAACATCATCACTACCATAACTCGCACACCTGTCATATCATCACGACTACTACACACACACCTGTTACAGCATCACTACCACTCACCACACACCTGTAACATCATCACTACCATAACTCACACACCTGTCATATCATCACGACTACTACTCACACACCTGTTACACAGCATCACTACCACTACTCACACACCTGTAACATCATCACTACCATAACTCGCACACCTGTCATATCATCACGACTACTCACACACCTGTTACAGCATCACTACCACTACTCACACACCTGTAACATCATCACTACCATAACTTCACACACCTGTCATATCATCACGACTACTACTCACACCCACAGCATCACTACCACTACTCACACAACTGTAACATCATCACTACCATATACTCACACACTGTCATATCATCACGACTACTACTCACACACCTGTTACAGCATCACCACTACTCACACACCTGCCACATCATCACTACATAACTCACACACCCGTTACAGCATCACTACCACTACACACCTGCCACATCACTACCATAACTCACACACCTGTCATATCATCACGACTACTACTCACACACCTGTTACAGCATCACTACCACTACTCACACACCTGCCACATCATCACTACCATAACTCACACACCTGTTACAGCATCACTACCACTACTCACACACTCCAGCCACATCACTACCATAACTCACACACCTGTTACAGCATCACTACCACTACTCACTCACACACCTGCCACATCATCACTACCATAACTCACACACCTGTCTACTCAAGGAAGAATGAAGTGTGCTCTTTTGTGTGTGTGTGTGTGTGTGTGTGTGTGTGTGTGTGTGTGTGTGTGTGTGTGTTCGATTACCAAATGTAGGATCAGTCAGGCCACAGAGCCACACACACCAACCCTCCTGGGCCACAGAGCCACACATACCAACCCTCCCGGACCACAGAGGCCACACATACCAACCCCCCCACCACAGAGCCACATACCACCCCTCCCGGACCACAGGAACCACACATACAACCCTCCCTGACCACAGAGCCACACCAACCCTCCACCACACACACTAACCTCCGGACCACAGAGCCACACACCAACCCGGACCACAGAGCCACACATACCAGCCCTCCCTGACAGAGCCACACATACCAACCCTCCCACCACAGAGCCACACCCTCCTGACCACAGAGGCCACACATACCAACCTCCCTGACCACAGAGCCACACACATACCAACCTCCCGGACCACAGAGCCACACATACCACCCTCCTGGCCACAGAGCCACACATACCACCCTCCCGGAACCAAAGAGCCACACATACCAACCCTCCCGGGCCACAGAGCCACACACATACCAACCCTCCCTGGACCACAGAGCCACACATACCACCCTCCCGAACCAAAGAGCCACACATCACCAACCCTCCGGCCACAGAGCCACACATACCAACCCTCCTGGACCACAGAGCCACACATACCACCCTCCCGACCACAAGAGCCACACATACCAACCCTCCCGACCAGAGCCACACATACCAACCCTCCCGGACCACAGAGGCCACACATACCAACCCTCCCGGGCCACAGAGCCACACATACCAACCCTCCCGGACCACAGAGCCACACATACCAACCCTCCCGGACCACAGAGCCACACATACCAACCCTCCCGGACCACAGAGCCACATACCAACCTCCCGACCAGAGCCAACATACCAACCCCTCCACAGAGCCACACATACCAACCCTCCCGACCACAGAGCCACACATACCAACCTCCTGACCAGAGCCACACTACCAACCCTCCCGGACCACAGAGCCACATACCAACCCTCCCGACCACAGAGCCACACATACCAACCTCCCGGACCACAGAGCCACACATACAACCCCTCCCCCACAGAGCCACACATACCACACCTCCCGGCCACAGAGCCACACATACCAACCCTCCCGACACAGAGCCACACATACCACCCCTCCCGAACCAAAGAGCCACACATACACAGTCCCTCACACATACCACCCTCCCCAGCCAAAGAGCCACACACACCAACCCCGGGCCACAGAGCCACACATACCAACCCCGCCAGAGCCACACACATACCAACCCTCCCGGGCCACAGAGCCACATACCCCTCCCCACACAGAGCCACACATACCAACCCTCCCCCACAGAGCCACATACCACCCCTCCACAGAGCCACACACCAACCCTCCCTGGCCACAGAGCCACACACACCAACCCCTGACCACAGAGCCACACACACACCAACCCTCCGGACCACAGGCCACACATACCAACCCTCCCGACCACAGAGCCACACATACCAACCCTCCGGACCACAGAGCCACACTACCACCCCTCCCGGGCCACAGAGCCACACATACCACCCCTCTCCAGACCAAGAGCCACACATACCAACCCTCCGGGCCTGGGCACACATACCCCTCCCGGACAAGAGCCACCAACCCTCCCGGGCCACAGGGCCACATACCACCCCTCCAGACCAAGAGCCACACATTCCAACCCTCCCGGACCACAGAGCCACATACCACCCCTCCCGGACCACAGGCCCACCACCCCTCCCGGCCACAGAGCCACATACCAGCCCTCCCGGACCCAGAGCCACACATACCACCCTCCCGGACCACAGAGCCACACATACCTCCCAGACAAGGAGCCACACATACCAACCCTCCCGGGCCCGAGAGCCCACACCACCAACCCTCCCGGACCACAGGAGCCACACATACCAGCCTCCCGACCAAGAGCCACACATACCAGCCCTCCCAGACCAAGGGCCACACATACCACCCCTCCCGGACCAGAGCCACATACCACCCCTCCCGGACCACAGGCCACATATACCAGCCCTCCCGAACCAAGAGCCACACATACCAACCCTCCCAGACAAGGCCACACATACCACCCCTCGGACCACAGAGCCACATACCAACCCCTCCCGGACCACAGAGCCACACATACCACCTCCCGGGCCAGAGCCACACATACCAACCCTCCCGGGCCACAGGGCACATATACCAACCCTCCCACAGAGCCACACACCACCAACCCTCCCGGACCACAGGGCCACACATACCACCCCTCCCGGACCACAGAGGCCCCACCTCCCAGACAAAAGAGCCACACATACCAACCTCCCGGGCCACAGAGCCACACATACCAACCCTCCCGGACCACAGAGCCACACACTACCACCCCCTCCCGGACCACAGAGCCACATACCAACCCTCCCGGGCCACAGGCCACACATACCTCCCGGGCCACAGGCCACACATACCAACCCTCCCGGACCACAGAGCCACACATACCACCCCTCCCGGGCCACAGAGCCACACATACCACCCCTCCCGGACCACAGGGCACACATACCCAGCCCTCCCGGGCCAGAGCCACACACCAACCCTCCCGGGCCACAGAGCCACACATACCACCCCTCCCGGACCAGAGCCACACATATCAACCCTCCCGGACCACAGAGCCCACATATCAACCCTCCCAGGACCACAGAGCCACACATACCACCCCTCCCGGACCACAGAGCCACACATACCACCCCTCCCGGACCACAGAGGCCACACATATCAACCCTCCCGGGACGCCTATGTATATGGCCTCAGCAGCACCCTCCATCACAGCAGTTGTCAAGTGGCACATTCCTAGACACACATTACTCCCTTATAGTGAAGAAGAATTTGTTTACGTGTACCTAACCTAACCTAACGTAACCTCACGTAACCTAACCTAACCTAACGTAAGCTAATCTAAGAGAGGGTCACTGAGACCTTCCCACACAAGTATTCTCCATCAACCGACACACACACAATTTCTCTCTCATGTTCCTAAGCAATTGTCAGCATCGTTCTCTACCAGTTTTTCTGCCTCTCACTTCCCCTCTCCTCTATTCCCTCCCATTCTCTCTTCCTTCCTCCCTCCCTTCCTCCTGTCTTTACTTTTTGAGAGAGTTGAAAGGTTAGAGGTGGAGGAAGGAAGTTATAGTTCAACAGTGAAAGGGTAAGAGGAGGAGGGAGCAGGCTTCTTCCTGCTGCTCCTCTCCCTTACCCTCCCCGCTTACCTGTCTCTCTCCTCCCCCTCTCCTTCCTTCCCACGACCCGACAAACGCGTCCTCAGTGACACCAACTAAAAAACCCAGTGATGGGAGGGAGCGGGAGGGAGAGGGGAGAGGGAGGGAAGGCGAGGCAGACAAACACACACGCTCGGTGGAGGGCTGTGTCGCGCGTGGTTCTTGACGGCCAATATCATATTATCAGAGGGCGTCAGTCTTCATATCAGAGGCACTTGTGCCGCTGTCAGGAAGAGCCCGGCACTGGTGAAGGTGGTGGTGATGGTGGTGAATGGTGATGGCAGTGGTGATGATGGTGGTGGTAGTGGCAATGATGGCGGTGATGATGATGATGGTGGTGATGGTGGTGGTGGTGGTGATGGTGGTAATGGTGGTGATAGTGGTGATATTGGTGGTGTTGGTGGTGGTTGTGGTGATGTTAGTAGTGGTGGTAGTAGTGGTGGTCACTCCTCCCGTGATTTCCTCCCGTCACTTCCTCCTGCCTCCCGTCACAGAAGTTGTACGTGTGAGAGCTACATCTAGTGCGGGAGGGGCGGCGGCAGCGTCTTTCCGGCGTTGGGGCTTGTCTGACTCGTAATCCAGTCGGGCTACCTCGAAAGTATTGACATCTTCTCGTGTGTTGCTCCTCCAAGCGTTACGGTGTGGAGTAATCGTCTCCCAGGTGAGGGGTCGATTCAACACTTTTCGGGTTTGTCTTAAAGACTATCCTATACCTCTTCAGTTGCCCTAGCGTTACCTTTACTATTCGTTAGGTGACTGTAAAGTAGCTGCTTTGTCAGTCTACTGTTGTCCATGTGGGTAACATGGCCAGTCCAGCGTAGTTGTTTATGGATAATGGTAGACTCGATGCTCCTACAGTCGGTGTCAGCGAGAATATTGGCATTTGTTCTCTTGTCTTCCCAGCGAACTCGGAGGATGGAACGTAGACTACGTTGGTGCCTCCTGTATGTGACCCATGTCTCGCTGCCATATAGCAGGGTGAGGAAGATCACTGCTCGATATACGTATAACTTTGTAAATAATTTCAGCTCCCTTCAGCTGAAGACAAGGTGTGGCGTTGGCCAAAGGCTTGAGATGCACATCTGATCCGATGCTGAATGGGCTGAATCTGTTCATCGTTGTCCGCAGTGGTGGACGGGTGGAAACCGAATACCGAAAGTGGGTAACATTGGAGAGTAGTACTGTTAAGCTGGATGGATGGTGGAGGAGTGGCTGAACCAGGGGCGGCTGAAGAATCCGAGTCTTGCGTCCATTCACCTCAAGGTCGAAGTGTGCATACGCATCTGTGTGGTGTTCAGGGGATCTACTTTAGGTCGCATTCAGTGTGAGAGAAAGGGTGAGGTCGTCTGCATACTAAGCTCAGTAATAGAAGCTGCCGACACCTTTGTTCCTGCCTGGAGTCGACTTATGTTGAAAAGGCCCTTCATCTGGAACACAATGTCCACCTGTCCAGCTAAATTGGCACTGGCATGAGTAAGGAAGAGCAAGCAAAGGAAATGGAAAAGAGTTGGTGCCAGTACACCCTTGTTTAACCGCCGTTTGGATGGGAAAAACTCAGACTGGGAACTGGTGTGGACACTGCTGAGGGTCCACAAGGGCTTCCTGTTAACAGGTCGAAAGCCTTGGTTAGGTCGATGAATATCGTCTAAAGGCCTGAGCTGTTCTCGGTACTTTTCCTGTGTCTGACTGCAAAGATCATGTCAGTGGTGCCATGTGATGATCTAAAGCCACTGGAGAGATTCTGGGAGGAAGCTTTCTGCCTCAGGTAGTAGTCTGTTTAGTAGGACTCGGGCGATAATCTTGCCAGCTACGGACAGGAGCGAGATCCGCAGTAGTTGCCAGGTCTGACTGGCCTCCTTGTTTTTATAAATATTATTGAAAATGGGCGTCTTTAACAACAGGGATTTCTCTTTTCCCATATATTCTCAGGAGAGAGTGGAACGGCTGGTAAGCAGAAGACCTCTTGCTTTTATACACATCGGCTGATTCCATCAGACAGAGACTTTGTTATTTTCATCTGTTTGATGGCAGTAACTACCTCATCCAGGGATGGAGGATAGTTGAGGGTGGGTCAGTTCTGGATGCTGAGGGACCTGCTGGATAGAGGACATCCACATCGGTGTTTCGGTTGAGCAGTGAATGGTAATGCTCTTTCCAGCACTGAGAGGCCTTCCTCGTCGTTAATTAGGGAGTTACCGCCTGATGAGTGGAGGGACTGCGCCACAGTGATTGGCATATAAAATGTTTGTGGAATTGAAATTCGCGCATCTTGTGCTGATCTGCGAATTTTTGTGTTTACTAAGCATTTTTTTATAAACCAGTCATTCTTTAGATTGCAGGTTCGCTGGGCGGGTTTTCTTCTTGCAGAAGGTATCATCAGCTTTAATTGCAAGACGGTTATGGGATGTACGGCGCCATTTTCGATGACCTTCTTGCCCTGGCCTTTTTTCTTAATATTGCCTTTAACATGGAATTCTGCACTTTTCGAAGCCTTGGAGGAGTCTCGAAACAAGTTTCCTGGTGGGAATTATTAGCTGGTGCTATACTCAAAATATATCGAAACTTCGAGATCTCCAGAGCTCAAAGGGTGGTATAACTGAAACAAGATCAGGGCAAGAAGGTCATCGTAAATGGCGTCGTACACCTCTGACTGTTCTTGCAATTGGCCCTAGTCCGAGACTGAGGGTTGTTCTTCCAGTTAGTTAAAGCATACGTTTATCGTCATCGAGTACATTAATTGCGGGTCATTTTCATCACAATCCTGGTGTATTCTTTCTATGGCTGAGGGTCCTGCAAGTTTTGTCATGACAGTGTCGAGAATACCCCATTCAGCACTGGGACTTAAGTTGTTTGTTGTCGGATGGTTTATCAGCTATGTTCCAGCTGCTCTCTGAAGTCATGTGCTACCACTGGTCCTCCAGGCTCTTCGTGTTAAAACTATCAGGAGGCTTGCTGCCTTCGCCGTTTTGGGACGACGTGAAGTGAGAGCTTGGCTCTGACGAGCCGATGATCAATGTTACAGTGATCTGGACCATACATGGCTCGGGGTGATGAGACATCCCATCGGACACTTTCTCTGACAATGATGAGATGCCAGTGTTTTGGATCGTGGGTGTTGCCACGACCTAGACTTGTCGGCCTGCCTAAACAAGGTTTGTGGTGATAGTGCGGTTGTGTGCAGCACACTTGCTGAGGAGGAGTAGGCCGTTGGGATTACACTTACCTAGTCCATTTCTCCTATGGTTCCCTGCCAAATGTCAGCATCTCTGCCAACTCTGGCAGTGAAGTCACCAAGAAGCACAACCTTATCGTCTCTGTGGAGCTCGGCATAAAACGCCTCCTTGAGGCCATTCTCTGCATCCAGTGTTGAGGCGTATGCACTAATTAAAAAGTTATGACGTGAGTGATTCCTTTGGACTCGGAGCATTATGATCCCAATAGGCATTTCAGTTAGCCTGTGCAGGATGCATTGGCAGATGGCAAAGGCCCTCTATAAATGCGGTTTCTCTCTGCAGCAGGCTTACCCTTCCAGAAGAAGGTGTAGCCAGACCCCGTTCTGTGAGTTGACCCTCATCTGGGAGCCAGGACTCACTAATGGCTGTTATGTCGATGTTATAGATAGCCAGCTCATTTGCCACAAGGGAGGTTCTTCTTTCAGGACACTCATTCATGTCAGTATCCAGAAGGGTCCTGACATTCCATGCAGCGACCATAAGAGGTTGTATAGTTTGTTTTTGTTGGGATCTGTGTATAAGGATGTCCTTACTGGGTGTGGTTGCCCTATGTTTTGGGGCACCTTCTCTTACCCCCTCCCCATGTGGGGTGATCAGAGTGGCTCCTGGAAATGGCTGCTCAGTCGCACAGACAAGACCGGATTGCACTGCTGCCTAGATCCCAGTGCATAAACGCCCAACATATCTGTGCCGCCCATGTGCAGAGCTGTGACTAGAGACTCCGTCAGTCGTCTCTGCCTGTCCCCGTCATACTCGTCCGTCGCCATTAGGACTTTTGGGGGGTTCAGGGGATTTGATGATGAGAGGTATGATAGGCTGGGTGATGGCTGCACGCGGTTGATACATGTGGTGAGCAGGGCGCAGGCTGCAGCCACATCTTTTTTCTCCTTTTCTGATCCAGTGGTGCAAATGATGCAATGACTGGGGAGGGGCTGCAATGGACTGCCGATAGCCCAGTTTGTTGGGTTTCGCCTTAATGTGTCCATCAGGCATTGCCTTCGTCCTCTGGTGTAGTCGTTGGGTTCTCATGGTGGTCACCTCTTGCCTATACCACCGTTGGGGTCTTGTTTGGAGCTCTGTAGCATGTCTGCCTGATGCGGGCTTACTCCGTAACCTTATACCTACCGTGGGAACCGTGGTTGGTAGGCGCCAGGAAGTGTCCTCATGCCAGTGGGGCTATGCGCCGAGCCTCTGGACCCTGCTGCTGAGATCCTGCTGGTCTAGTCTGGGCCTGAGGGCACCCAGTTGCCGTGTGTTGCCACGAGGAGGCACAGCAGGAGACTTGATGGTGGAGGCTGTGTGCTGGCGGGGAAGACTTATGCAAGTTGCTTCACTGTGTTCGTACGAGGCCAATGGCGGCGGCGACTGTGAATGTGAGAGGAGCAAGTGCGTGCACCTTAAGCAATACGTAACTA
>NW_024734207.1:0-6207 GCF_018991925.1 Homarus americanus | reverse complement strand
TAGTTTAACGTCATTTAACCTTAATTAAACGCCATTTAACGTTAGTTTAACGTCGGCTAGCAGCAATTAAACGCCATTTAACGTCGGTTTGCCTTAATTTAACGTTAGTTTAACGTCATTTAACCTTAATTAAACGTCATTTAACGTCAGTTTAACGCCATTTAACGTTAGCTTAACGCCATTTAACGTTAGTTTAACGTCATTTAACGCTAATTTAACGCCATTTAACTTTAGTTTAACGCCATTTAACGTTAGTTTAACGCCATTTAACGTTAGTTTAACGCCATTTAACGTTAGTTTAACTCCATTTAACGTTAGTTTAACGCCATTTAACATTAGTTTAACGTTATTTAACCTTAATTAAAAGCCATTTAACGTTAGTTTAACGCCATTTAACGTTAGTTTAACGCCATTTTACGTTAATTTAACTTCATTTAACGTTAATTTAACGGTATTTAACGTTAGTTTAACGCCATTTAACGTTAGTTTAACGCCATTTAACGTTAGTTTAACACCATTTAACGTTAGTTTAACGCCATTTAACTTTAGTTTAACGTCATTTAACCTTAATTAAACGCCATTTAACGTTAGTTTAACGCCATTTAACGTTAGTTTAACGCCATTTAACGTTAGTTTAACGCTATTTAACGTTAGTTTAACTTCATTTAACGTTAGTTTAACTTCATTTAACGTTAGTTTAACGCCATTTAACGTTAGTTTAACGGCATTTAACATTAGTTTAACGTCATTTAACCTTAATTAAACGCCATTTACCGTTAGTCTAACGCCATTTAACGTTAGTTTAACGTCATTTAACCTTAATTAAACGCCATTTAACGTCAGTTTAACGCCGTTTAACGTTAGCTTAACGCCATTTAACGTTAGTTAAACGTCATTTAACGTTAATTTAACGGTATTTAACGTTAGTTTAACATTAGTTTAACGTCATTTAACGCTAATTTAACCCCATTTAACGTTAGTTTAACGCCATTTAACGTTAGTTTAACGTTATTTAACCTTAATTAAATGCCATTTAACGTTAGTTTAACGCCATTTAACGTTAGTTTAACGCCATTTAACGTTAGTTTAACGCCATTTAACGTTAGTTTAACGTCATTTAACGTTAGTTTAGCGCCATTTAATGTTAGTTTAACGCCATTTAACCTTAATATAACGCCATTTAACGCCAGTTTAACGCCATTTAACGTTAGCTTAACGCCATTTAACGTTAGTTAAACGTCATTTAACGTAAATTTTACGGGATTTAGTTAGTTTAACGCCATATAACGTTAGTTTAACGTCATTTAACGTTAATTTAACGCCATTTAACGTTAGTTTAACACCATTTAACGTTAGTTTAACGCCATTTAACGTTAGTTTAACGCCATTTATCGTTAGTTTAACTTCATTTAACGTTAATTTAACGCCATTTAACGTTATTTTAACGCCATTTAACGTTAGTTTAACGCCATTTAACGTTAGTTTAACGCCATTAACGTTAGTTTAACGGCATTTAACGTTGTTTAACGCCATTAACGTAAGTTTAATCGCATTTAACGTTAGTTTAACGCCATTTAACGTTAGTTTAACGTTATTTAACCCACTAAAACACTCATTAACGTTATTAACGCCATTTTAACGTTAGTTTAACGCTATTAACGTTAGCTTAATGCCAATTAACGATAGTTTAACGCCATTTAACGTTAGTTTAACGCCATTTAACGTTATTTAACGCTATTAACGTTATTAACGCCATTTACCGTTAGTTTAACGCCATTTAACGCGTTAGTTTAACGTTATTTAACCTACTCAAACGCCATTAACGTTAGTTTAACGCCATTTCTGGGCTAGTTTAACGCCATTTAACGTTATTTAACGCCATTTAACGATAGTTTAACGCCATTTAACGATAGTTTAACGCCATTTAACGTTAGTTTAACGCCATTTAACGTTAGTTTAACGCCATTTAACGTTAGTTTAACGGCATTTAACGTTAGTTTAACGCCATTTAACGTTATTTAACCTTAATTAATCGCCATTTAACGTTAGTTTAACGCCATTTAAAGGTTAGTTTAACGCCATTTAACGTTAGTTTATCGCCATTTAACGTTAGTTTAACGGCATTTAACGTTAGTTTATCGCCATTTAACGTTATTTTAACGTTATTTAACCTTAATTAAACGCCATTTAACGTTAGTTTAACGCCGTTTAACGTTAGTTTAACGCCATTTAACGTTAATTTACCGCCATTTAACGTTAGTTTAACGCCATTTAACGTTAGTTTAATGCCATTTAACGATAGTTTAACGCCATTTAACGATAGTTTAACGCCATTTACCGTTAGTTTAACGCCATTTAACGTTAGTTTAACGTTATTTAACCTTAATTAAACGCCATTTAACGTTAGTTTAACGCCATTTAACATTAGTTTAACGCCATTTAACGTCAGTTTAACGCCATTTAACATTAGTTTAATGTCATTTAACCTTAATTAAACGCCATTTAACGTTAGTTTAACGCCATTAATATTAGTTTAACTTAATTTAACGTTAATTAAACGCCATTTATCGTTATTTAACGCCATTTAACGTTAGTTTAACGCCATTTAACGTTAGTTAATGCCATTTAATCCTTAGTTTAACGCTAATAATGTTGGGTTTAATGCCATTTAACGATAGTTTAACGCTATTTAACGTTAGTTTAACGCCATTTAACGTTAGTTTAACGCCATTTAACGTTAGTTTAACGTCCGCTTTTAACGTTAGTTTAACGCCATTTACCGTTAGTTTAACGCCATTAACGTTAGTTTAACGTTATTTAACCTTAATTAAACGCCATTTAACGCGTTAGTTTAAATGCCATTTAAATAGTTAACGCCATTTAACCTTAATTAAACGCCATTTAACGTTAGTTTAACGCCATTTAACGTTAGTTTAACGCCATTTAACGTTAGTTTAACGCCATTAACGTTAGTTTAACGCCATTTAACGTTAGTTTAACGCCATTTAACGTTAGTTTAACTTTATTTAACCTTAATTAAACGCCATTTAACGTTATTTTAACGCCATTTAACGTTAGTTTAACGCCATTTAACGTTAGTTTAACGGCATTTAACGTTAGTTTAACGCCATTTAACATTAGTTTAACGATATTTAACCTTAATTAAACGCCATTTAACGTTAGTTTAACGCCATTTAACATTAGTTTAACGCCATTTAACATTAGTTTAACGCCATTTAACGTTAGTTTAACGTCATTTAACGTTAGTTAACGCCATTTAACGTTAGTTTATCGGCATTTAACGTTAGTTTAACGCCATTTAACGTTAGTTTAACGCCATTTAACGATAGTTTAACACCATTTAACGTTAGTTTAACGCCATTTAACGATAGTTTAACACCATTTAACGTTAGTTTAACGCCATTTAACGATAGTTTAACGCCATTTAACGTTAGTTTAACGCCATTTAACGTTAGTTTAACGCCATTTAACATTAGTTTAATGTCATTTAACCTTAATTAAACGCCATTTAACGTTAGTTTAACGCCATTTAACATTAGTTTAACTTAATTTAACGTTAATTAAACGCCATTTATCGTTAGTTTAACGCCATTTAACGTTAGTTTAACGCCATTTAACGTTAGTTTACCGCCATTTAACTTTAGTTTAACGCCATTTAACGTTAGTTTAATGCCATTTAACGTTAGTTTAACGCCATTTAACGTTATTTAACGCCATTTAACGTTAGTTTAACGTCATTTAACGTTAGTTTAACGCCATTTACCGTTAGTTTAACGCCATTTAACGTTATTTTAACGTTATTTATCCTTAGTTAAACGCCATTTAACGTTAGTTTAACGCCATTTAACATTAGTTTAACGCCATTTAACGTTAGTTTAACGCCATTTAACATTAGTTTAATGTCATTTAACCTTAATTAAACGCCATTTAACGTTAGTTTAACGCCATTTAACATTAGTTTAACGATATTTAACCTTAATTAAACGGCATTTAACGTTAGTTTAACGGCATTTAACGTTAGTTTAACGGCATTTAACGTTAGTTTAACGCCATTTAACGTTAGTTTAACGCCATTTAACGATAATTTAACGCCATTTAACGTTAGTTTAACGCCATTTAACGTTAGTTTAACGCCATTTAACGTTACTTTAACGCCATTTAACGTTAGTTTAACGTCATTTAACCTTAATTAAACGCCATTTAACGTTAGTTTAACGCCATTTAACGTTAGTTTAACGCCATTTAACATTACTTTAACATCATTTAACCTTAATTAAACGCCATTTAGCGTTAGTTTAACGCTATCTAACCTTAATTAAACGCCATTTAACGTTAGTTTAACGCCATTTAACGTTTGTTTAACGCCATTTAACGTTAGTTTAACGGCATTTAACGTTAGTTTAACGGCATTTAACGTTAGTTTAACGCCATTTAACGTTAGTTTAACGTTATTTAACCTTAATTAAACGCCATTTAACGTTAGTTTAACGCCATTTAAAGGTTAGTTTAACGCCATTTAACGTTAGTTTAACGCCATTTAACGTTAGTTTAACGCCATTTTACGTTACTTTAACGCCATTTAACGTTAGTTTAACGTAATTTAACCTTAATTAAACGCCATTTAACTTTAGTTTAACGCCATTTAACTTAAGTTTAACGCCATTTATCGTTAGTTTAGCTTCATTTAACGTTAATTTAATGCTATTTAACGTTAGTTTAACTTCATTTAACGTTAGTTTAACTTAATTTAACGTTACTGTGCTTTCATTTATCGTTAGGCTTTAACGCCATTTAACGTTAGTTTAACGCTATTTAATTTGCGCTTAACGTCATTTAACCTTAATTAAACGCCATTTAACTTTAGTTTAATGCCATTTAACGTTAGTTTAACGCCATTTATCGTTAGGTTTAACTTCATTTAACGTTAATTTAACGCCATTTAACGTTAATTTAATGCCATATAATGTTAGTTTAACGCCATTTAACGTTAGTTTAACGCCATTTAACGTTAGTTTAACGCCATTTAACGTTAGTTTAACGCCATTTAACGTTAGTTTAACTCCATTTAACGTTAGTTTAACGGCATTTAACGTTGGTTTAACGCCATTTAACGTTCGTTTAACGCCATTTAACGTTAGTTTAACGCCATTAAACGTTAGTTTACCGCCATTTAACGTTAGTTTAACGCCATTTAACGTTAGTTTAATGCCATTTAACGTTAGTTTAACGCCATTTAACGTTAGTTTAACGCCATTTAACGTTAGTTTAACGCCATTTAACATTAGTTTAACGTCATTTAACCTTAATTAAACGCCATTTAACGTAAGTTTAACGCCATTTAACCTCAATTAAACGCCATTTAACGTTAGTTTAACACCGTTTACCGTTAGTTTAATGCCATTTAACGTTAGTTTAACGTCATTTAACCTTAATTAAACGCCATTTAACGTCAGTTTAACGCCATTTAACGTTAGCTTAACGCCATTTAACGTTAGTTAAACGTCATTTAACGTTAATTTAACGGTATTTAACGTTAGTTTAACGCCATTTAACGTTAGTTTAACGCCATTTAACGTTAGTTTAACGCCATTTAACGTTAGTTTAACGCTATTTAACGTTAGTTTAACGCCATTTAACGTTAGTTTAACGTTATTTAGCTTTAATTAAACGCCATTTAACGTTAGTTTAACGCCATTAAACATTAATTTAACGCCATTTAGCGTTAGTTTAACGCCATTAAACATTAATTTAACGCCAATTAACGTTAGTTTAACGCAATTTAACATTAGTTTAACGTCATTTAACCTTAATTAAACGCCATTTAACGTTAGTTTAACGCCATTTAACATTAGTTTAACGATATTTAACCTTAATTAAACGCCATTTAACGTTAGTTTAACGGCAATTAACGTTAGTTTAACGCCATTTAACGTTAGTTTAACGATATTTAACGTTAGTTTAACGCCATTAACGTTAGTTTAACGCCATTTTACGTTACTTTAACGCCATTTAACGTTAGTTTAACGTCATTTAACCTTAATTAAACGTCATTTCACGTTAGTTTAACGCCATTTAACGTAAGTTTAACGCTATTTATCGTTAGTTTAGCTTCATTTAACGTTAATTTAACTCTATTTAACGTTAGTTTAACTTCATTTAACGTTAGTTTAACTTAATTTAACGTTA
>NW_024734206.1:0-9813 GCF_018991925.1 Homarus americanus | reverse complement strand
GGGGAGGTACTAGGCTCAGCTAAGTTATGTTTTAACAAAAAATCTACCTCCTTTTTCATAATCTCTTTTTTTTGTGGATTTAGTCGATAGGCTGATTGCCTAATGGGTTGTACATCATCCGAGATTAGCTTAATATCATGTTTAAGTATATTGCAAAACCCTGGGAGGTCTGATGTAACTTTAGGAAATGTTGATAATAACTTAGTGAGATCTTTTGCTTGAGATGGATTCAGAATAGAAAAATACTCATCCAAGTTGTTGAGTATGTGACTGTTAGTAGGGTTTTCTTTAGGTAGAGGGAAGTCTAAATTCTCCAATAGGTCCATGTCATCTGTCTCCGGCTCCGGCCCTGACAAAACCGAATGCAATACAGGTTGACTTATAGCCTCTGGGATGTCTTCCTCTGACTGCCTGGAATGGTAAAGTTTCATGAGATTAATGTGAACAAGTTGTGAATCTTTTCTGCGATCAGGAGTATGGACTATATAGTTGAGGGGAGATAGTTTATTAGCAACTATATAGGGACCAGTAAACTTGTTTTTAAGGGGAGAGCCTGGAATGGGTAGAAAGAGTAACACTTTGTCACCTGGAGAAAATGATCTTTCAACTAATTTAGGTTGGGACTTCACCATTTTGTCTTGGACTTTTTTTAAGTTTGACTGAGCAATGGTTCGGACTTCAGTTAATTTGTCCCGTAAAGTGTCAATGTATTGGGAAACGGTTGCGGGCTTAATAAATGGAGTGTCAAACCACTGCTCCTTTACTATTTTAAGGGGTCCCCTAATTTGTCTCCCATATAGTAACTCGAACGGGGAGAAACCCAATGACTCCTGGGGACATTCCCTGATGGCAAAGAGTAACAAGTCTATGCTTTCATCCCATTCCTTTTGGTGTTCTATACAGTAATTTTTTAGCATTGATTTGAAAGTTTGATGGAACCGTTCCAAGCAACCTTGGGATTGTGGGTGGTAAGCCGAAGATGTACAATGGTCCACACTGAGGTCTTTCATCACCTGCTTGAAAAGATTGCTCGTAAAATTGGTGCCCTGATCGGATTGGATCTCTTTAGGAATGCCCACTGAAGTGAAAAGGTGCAAAAGATGTTTGATTACGTTTTTTGAAGTGATGCTTTTAAGGGGAAAAGCCTCCGGATAACGTGTACTGGTATCCATAACTGTGAGCAGGAATTGATTTCCCTTCTTAGTCTTTTGTAATGGGCCCACACAATCCACAACAATCTTTTCAAATGGTGTAGAAAATACTGGGATGGGCTTAATGGGAGCTGCTGGTATACTTTCATTTGGTTTTCCTACCATTTGACAAATATGACAAGATTTTAGGTATTTTGACACATCCTTCCTAAGTCCAGGCCAATAATAGTGTTGGAGGAGCTTTTTATATGTTTCAGGATTCCCAAATGTCCTGAAATACCATCATGGGCAAGGGCAATTAATGCTGGTCTGACTGAGGTGGGAATTACCACTTGATGTATTTCAGACCACGTGTCTAGATGGGCAAGCTCAGGGGGCCTATAAGCCCTCATCAAAACCCCTTCATGATAATAAAAACACGGAAGGGTGTTAAAATCTTTACCCTCAACTGCTGCATGATGAAGTTTAGTCAAAGATGGATCAGATTGTTGGGCTTTAACGAGCTCCTCCTTACTAATGGTCTTATTGTACAGATCTTCTGTGGGTAGGAAGATATTAGAGGTGGTTTTAGACGAAGAGGGCCCATTTCGCACACTCTGTGACCGGGTGACAGCACAAGATGGGAAAAGATGAGGAATAGTTTCTTTAAGGTCAATGGTGGAGTTGACAGGTAAGGAAGAGTCGACTGTCTTTATGTTAGGAACCACTAGATCTCCTACCAAGTCATTACCCAATAATAAATGAATGCCGCACACAGGCATTGGGTCTTTCCTTATGGCTATTTGCACTTCCCCAGTAATCAAGGGACATTGGAGGTGCACTTTAGCTAAAGGATAGGAAGAATGGGATGAGAGATCCGAAATTAGAACACTCTCATTAGTAAATGCGGTAGATATATCAGGAATGACGTTAAACAGGAGGATAGATTGTGCTGCGCCCGTATCACGTAGTATACGAATAGGGAAAGAACGAGACCCCTCTATGATTGAAATTTTTCCCTCATAGGTGAATGAAGAAAAGAGATCCTGATGGGGCCTTTCCACATTGGTGTTTGCTATTGGTTTGGATTTGGGATCCAGGGAACTACTTTTAGCAATTCGACACTTTGGGTGTTTACAATTCTGGATCGTATGGCCTGGGTTTTTACAGTAAGAACAAGTAAGCTTGGTTGCATCGGGGGGAGTAGGTGTGGGACCTTTCGACCTACCACTCACGTTCCCAAGGTTATCATCAGAGGAGGACCTAACATGTCGGGAAGTACCACGTTCTCTACTGCCCAGTGACTCCACCAACAAAGCGCACGCATCAGCCAGCTTAGCAGCACGCCCTAAATTAACCTCTCCACGCTCCTCCACATGCTTCAAGATGTAAATGGTATCTTGTTTTCCACTCCTCCAGGACTACCAAATTTAACAAATCCTGAAATGTGAGGTCTCTGTAACCTCTAACCACTTCTTAAAAACCTAAGCTTTTCTTGAGCAAACTCAACAAAAGGTGTGGGAAAATGGTTTAGTTGGTTTACGAAACTTCTGCCGGTATCCATCTGGCGTGATAGCATAAGAGGTGAGGATATTCTTTTTACGTTATCATAGTCATCAGTCTGGTCTAAACAGTTATAAACTCTACGAGCCTTACCATATAATTTAGGAACTAACACTGACACCCACTGGTCCTTTGGCCACTCATTCTTCCCGGCTATTTTCTCAAAAGTCCTAAATGACCCGTCCATATCGGATTCATCAAACCCGGGAACAAGGGAAGAAGCAGTAGCAGGGTTAAAAGCAGCTAGTTTCTCTCTTAATGCCACTTCTTTTGATCTAAACTCCGATGTTAAGGTGACTTCTATCTCTCTTACCTGTAGTTCTTTCAGTCTAACCTCCTGCTCCAACTTGGCCTGTTCCGACCTGGCCTGTTCCAACTTTTCTTCATGCTGCAACTTGGCCTGTTCCGACCTTTCTTCAGGCTCCAACTTGGCCTGCTGCTCCAACTTGGCCTGCTCCAACTTGGCCTCCTTCTCCAACTTGGCCTGTTCCAACTCTAGTTCTTTCATTTTGATTTGGAACTCGAACCTTGCTCGTTCTAGTTCTAAGGCGTCTATTCGTTGTGTTTTTTCTTGAGGGCTAGCCAGACCTGAAGCAACTTCTGAGTGAGGAGGGGTGGTGGATAGTGGTTGAAGTTTCTTGGACATGGGCGTTAATCTGTCAACAGCGGATTCTTTTAAAACTTCATGTTGAACCAGCACTTCAATCACATGATTTTTTAACATTTCCTTAGTCAGTTGCTGTGAAAATGGGATATTATAATAGTTGGCTATTTTTCCATTCTTTCTTCAGGATATTAACACGTAATTTAGCTACGGAAGGATTTTCATAAAATCCTGGAGATCAAAACCTGAGGTGGCCATTGTTAAGAAAAATAGGATAAATTAACTAATGGTCCAAAGATAAGATAAGTGGATAACCCTAGAAAATATCACGGCAGTGGATAACCAGAAAGTCCCGAAAACTAACCAAGTTATACCTAGGGAAATTACACTTATGATTATTGTTCTTCCGAGAAGATCCTTAGATAAGGATAAGAGACTTGAAAGAGGTAGGGCGTATTACGGCATAAATATAAAGATCCGGATTAACAACCCTGATATACTTGAAAGAGGTAGGGCGTATTACGGCATTAATATAAAGATCCGGATTAACAACCCTGATAAATGGTATGATTGACCCTGAATGAGATAATGAGAAGAACAATAATTGAGGCTTTATAATTATGGGGTCCTGGTAGAGCGTGGCGTCCCAAGATATCACTTCACCGTAAACTAGTGACTATGGAACAACCTACTCTGGAGTGAGGGTACGGCATTAAACAGATCCGGATTCTTCCCAACACTCGATAAGACTTACTACACAACTGCCACGTGTAATAACAGGTAAGCCTTATGACACTTGGAACCTAATATCCTACGTCTGTCACTCTTACTATACGATAATACCAATATATGCACACACATATGAAGGAAACTTTAAACTACCGTAAAGCAATTGTGAACAGAAGTGACTGGGAGGAATAATTAACACTGAGTAACAAGGGAGGAAGGAATATGGTACTTAAGGTCGGATCCTGTCACGGTCGCCATTTGTTACGAGTTGGGGATTTAGAATATAGTTATACGTCTACCCAGATCCCAACAGGTAACAACAATAAAAAAAAAACAAAGACAATCGGACTATAAAAGGGTAGACAAAGGATGCGAGTTTTCGTTGTATATAATAGAGTACCATAAATCCCTTAACAAAATATTCAGCTTATAAATTACCCTTAACCAAACTTAACCTAAACATTAACAGTATATACATATTAATAAACATAAAACAATCTCGAAGCAAGTGGACGTGGGGAAATTAATACAAGATAATAGTACTTAAGTGAGGATTGAGATGGCTGACGAGTAAGGCTGAGTATTGTAGAAGACGGTAGGTAGTCACTGCACGTAGGTTTAGAGGATAGATGATCCTGTGGTCACTTCCCAGAGCCAAGTGCTCTCTCCTCGAATTGGAGCTGACAAAGAAGACTGAGGAGGTGACGCAACAACCAGGATAGGGAGAAGGGAAACCTCGGAGTGGTAACTAAGACGAGTCATACTCGTGTCTCGTCCCTAGATGGCGTTGCTCGTGGTGCTGGGTAGGTAGATCAGGACAATAGATGGCGTGCTTCGTAGTGCTGGGTGGAGGGGTTCGTAACACTCTGTATTCAAGGTTCCTAATGCCCGGGATTAGTCTTGTCATTCTCCTCTGAATTCTTTCCAAGGATTCTATATCCATTCTGTAATACGGTGACCAGAACTGAACTGCGTAGTCCAGGTGTGGTCTCACAAGGGCAAGATACAGTTTTAGGATGACCTCGCTAGTCTTGTAACTAACACTCCTTTGTATGAACCCAAGTACTTTATTAGCCTTGTTACGAGCAAAAACACATTGTTTACTTGGTTTAAGGTTCCTACTTATCATTACTCCTAAATCTCTCTCGCAGTCGGATTTCTCTATGGCATCGTTGTTCATCTGGTATCTGGTTTCCTTGTTTACATCTCCTATACTGAGTACTTTACATTTGTCGACATTGAATTTCATCTGCCATTTTTCAGACCATTCGAAAAATTTGTTTAGATCTTCCTGTAGTTTTGCCGAGTCCTCGTCAGATTTAATAACACGTCCTATTTTAGTGTCATCAGCAAATTTATTTATGTTGCTGTCTATGCGGATATCTATGTCGTTTATGTATATAATAAATAATAATGGTCCAAGTACTGAGCATTGGGGAACACCACTTGTGACGTTGCTCCAATGGGACTTAGTGCCATTAATGCTCACTCGCTGTTTCCTGTCCTGTAACCACGCCCTAATCCATTTAAGGATGTCTCCTTTGATGCCATGTGCTTCTACCTTTCTAATTAGTCTTTCGTGGGGGACTCTGTCGAAGGCTTTGCTAAAGTCGAGATATACCACATCATAATTGTGCCCCTCGTCCACCCATTCGAAAACTGATGAAAAGAATGTTAATAGATTAGTTAGGCAAGAGCGTCCGCTTGTGAAGCCATGCTGGGAATCATTGACCAATCTGTGCTTCTCCAGGTGATTTCGAATAGAGTTTGAGATGATTGCTTCCAGTAATTTGCCGACTATTGATGTTAGACTGATTGGGCGGTAGTTACCAGGATTCTGGTACTACACCTGTTTTTAAGGACATGTTAAACAACTTTGCTAAGGGCATACTAAGCTCTTCCTTACATTCCTTTAATACTCTGGCAAATATCTCATCGGGACCAGGTGACTTATTAGGCTTTAGTTTGTCTATTTGCTTACTAACATCGTTACTAGTCACTACTATCTCACTTAATTTGTTTTCTTCACTATCTCTGAATAGAGTCGGTGCCTCGGGTATCATGTTTAAATTTTCGGTGGTGAAAACTGTTGAAAAATATTTATTCAAATTATTGCTCATTTCTCTGTCGTTATCAGTGAGCTCGCCGGTGTCTGACCGTATTGGTCCAATCTTTTCTCGTGTTTTAGTTTGATACATTTGGTAGAATCCTTTGGGGTTTGTCTTCGCCTCCCTTGCTATCCTTACCTCATTATTCCTCTTTGCTTTCCTTATCTCGGTTTTAACCCTACTCGCCAATACCCTATAATAGTCCCGGAGGTGAATTTCGCCACGATTTATCCTTCTACCTATAGCCTTCCTTTGGCCAATGATGTTCTTTAAATAGTTATTAATCCATTTAGGATCATTGTTGTCTGATCTGAGTTTTTTGTATGGTATGTTCTGCCTTTGTGCATTAAGTAACTCACTATTTAAATTGTCGTGGAACTCGGCAATCTCAGATCTCGTTATCAGGTTGGTGTCATCTGACAGGTTCACGGCCAAGCGCGACACCCCCTCTCTCAGCTGCCTCTTTAAACTGTCAAAGTTCGCCCTTCTGAAATCTGGTACTTTAGTGGAATTTTCCTTACGTCTGCCCTGAAAGTCTAACTGGAATCTAATTTCTTTGTGATCGCTGTTTGCAAATTCGTTCCCTACCTCGACCCTGCTAATGAGGTTTTCTCTGTTTGACAGAACTAAATCGAGTATATTATTACCCCGTGTGGGTTCAGTTATATGTTGACTTAGAAAACAGTCCTGGATAGTCTCGAGAAAATCCTCTGATTCTGAGTTACCTGTAAGGTCAGTCCAATCTATTTGGCCAAGATTAAAGTCGCCTACTATACAGACTTTGTTGTGTATGGAAGCCCTGCGCATTTCATCCCAGATAAGTCGCTCTTTGACTCTATCAAGATTGGGAGGTCTATATATTACTCCTGTGATTAATTTTTCTCTACCGTCGATTAATTCTATCCAAATTGTTTCTGTATTCCGCTCGGTTTTTATTTCCTTATTAATTTCACACTTCAGATTATCCCTAACATAGATTGCTACTCCGCCTCCTTTCCTGGTCTGCCTATCGGTATGGAACAGTTTGTAACCCGCAATTTGGTATTCGACTCCCAAGTACTCCACTGACATTCCCTGATACACCTCTGACACTCCCAGGTACACGTCCGACACTCCCAGATACACCTCTAACACTCCCAGGTACATCTCTGACACTTCCAGGTACACCTCTGACACTGCCAGGTACACCTCTGATGCTCCCAGGTACACCTTTGAGTCTTCCAGGTACTCCATTGACACTCCCTGGTACACCTCTGACACTCCCAGGTACACCTCTGACAATCCCTGGTACTCCTGTGACACTCCCAGGTACACCTCCGACACTCCCAGGTACACCTCTGACACTCCCAGGTACACCTCCGATATTCCCAGGTACACCTCCGATAGTCCTAGGTACACCTCTGACACTCCCAGGAACTCCTCTGACACTCCCTGCTTCACCTCTGACACTCCCAGGTACACCTCTAACTCTCCCTGCTACACATCTGACACTCCCAGGTACACCTCCAATATTCCCAGGTACACCTCCGATATTCCCAAGTACACCTCTGATACTCCTAGGTACACCTTTGAGAATCCCAGGTACTTCACTGACACTCCCTGGTATACCTCGACACTTGCACAATTCCTGATAATTCCCAGGTGGCACACCCTGACACTCCCAGGTACACCTCTGACACTCCTAAGTACACCTCTGACACTCCCAGGTAAACCTCCAACACTCCCAGGTACACCTCCGACACTGCCAGGTACACTTCTTGCACTCTCAGGTACACCTCCGACACTCCCAGGTACACCTCTAACACTCCCAGGCACACCTCAGACACTCCCAGGTACACCTCTGACACTCTCAGGTACACCCTTTCACTCCCCTGGTTCTCCCATGACACTCCCCAGGTACACCTCTGACACTCCCAGGTACACCTCTGACACTCCCAGGCACACCTCTGACACTCCCTGGTACACCTCAGACACTCCCAGATACACCTCTGACACTCCCAGGTACACCTCTGACACTCCCAGGTACACCACTCACGCTCCCAGGTACACCAATGACACTCCCAGGTACTCCACTGACACTCCCTGGTACACCCCTGACACTCCCACGTACACCTCTGACACTCCCAAGTACACCGCAGACACTCCCAGGTACACTTCTCACACACCCAGGTACACCTCTGACACTCCTAGGTACTCCTCTGTCACTCCCTGATACTCCCCTAACACTCCCAGGTACACCGCTGACACTCCCAGGTACACCGCTGACACTCCCAGGTACACCGCTGACACTGCCAGGTACACCGATGACACTCCCAGGTACACCTCTGACCCTCCCAAGCACACCTCTGACACTCCCAAGTACACACCTCTAACACTCCCCAGGCACACCTCCGACATTCCTGCAAGCACACCTGACCCCAGGCACACTCTTACACCCCAGGTACACCTCCGACATTCACAGGTACACCTCTGACACACCCAGGTACACCCCAGACACTCCCAGGTACACTTCTCACACTCCCAGGTACACCTCCGACACTCCCAGGTACACCTTTGAATCTCCCAGGTGCACCTCTGACACTCCCAGGTACACCTCTGATACTCCCAGGTACACCTTTGACACTCCCAAGTACTCCACTGACAGTCCCTGGTACACCTCTCACACTCCCAGGTACACCTCTCACACTCCCAGGTACATCACTGACACTCCCAGGTACACCTCTTACACTCCCAGGTACTCCTCTGACACTCCCAGTTACACCTCCGACACTCCCAGTTACACCCCTGACACTCCCACGTACACCCCTGACACTCCCAGATACACCTCTTATACTCCCAGGTACACCTCTGACACTCCAAGGTACACCTCAGATACTCCCAGGTACACCTCCGATAGTCCCAGGTACACATCCGTCACTCCCAGGTACACCTCCGACACTCCCAGGTACTACACTGACACTCCCTGGCACACCCCTGACACTCCCAGGTACACCTCCGACACTCCAAAGTACACCCCACACTCCCAGGTACACTCTCTGACACTCCCCAGGTACACCCCAGACACTCCTGCACACCCCTTTACACTCCTGCACACCTCTAACACTCCAGTACTCCACTGACACTCCCTGCACACCCCTGACACCAAGTACACCCCTGTTTGTCACTCCCAGGCACACATCAGACATTCCTAGTACACTGCTGACATTTGCTAGTACACTCTGACACATATGCACATTTCCGACACACCTCCAGGTACACCTTGACACCAGCAGGTACTCCACTGACACGCCCTGGTACACCCCTGACACTCCCAGGTACACCTCTGACACTCCCAGGTACACCTCTGACACTCCCAGGTACAACTCAGACACTCCCAGGTACACCCGAGATACTCCCAGGTACACCCCAGACACTCCCAGGTACACCTCCGACACTCCCATGTACACCTCCGACACTGCCTGGTACATCTCTGACACTCCCAGGTACACCTCTGACACTCCCAGGTACACCTCTGACACTCCCAGGTACACCTCTGACACCCCAATTGTAATGAAACTATATCACACAAGAAGATTACATATATATATAGGTAGAATATTTAGTAAGAGAGTATAAGAGAGGAAGATTTTGGTAGCGTGCTCGTGATAGTTATTTACACTTCTCGTATCTTATACGTCAA